>NW_006922333.1:534070-536280 GCF_000298275.1 Orycteropus afer afer
ATTGTGGTAAACTGTGGTCAATGACATGAGACAAAGTATATGTGAACTGCTGTATGGAAAGTGAATTTGCTCTGTAAATCTTCATCCAAATCACAATAAAAAAAAAGATAAAATAGGGGCAAATCGAGGGGCCCTAATTTATGGCATAAATAGAGTATCAAGCATAACCCAGAATGTACAAGAGGTGGAAGAGAAGCTAGATGACTGTGACCTTTTTAAACTTAAATTCTTATGCACATCAACAGTCTTAAGACTTCATCAACAGGATAAAAAGAGAACCTACAGATTGGGAAAAACATTTGCCCATGACGTATCTGACAAAGGACTTATCTTCAAAATCTATAGAAAATTTCAACACCTCAACACCTCAACACCAAAAAGAAAAACAATCCAATTAAAAAATGGGCAAAGGACATGAACAGACACTTCACTAAAAGCAATATGCTGGTGACTAACAAACACATGAGGAATTGCTCATGAGCATTAAACATTAGAGAGATGCAAATCAAAACAGCAATGGGATATCATCTCATTCCAACAATAATAGCAAATTTCAACAGGTCAAAATAACAAATGCTGGTGAGACTGCGGAGAAACTGGAGATCTCATACACTGCTGTGGGACTGTAAAATGGTACCACCATTGTGGAAAATGGTATGGCTCTCCTTAAAAAGCTGAAAATAGAAATACATTTGAACGAGTGATTCCATTACTAGGAATATAGGCTAAAGAAGTGAGAGACAGGACATGAACAGACATATGAACACCCATGTTCACTGCACCACAATTCACTATAGGAAAGAGATGGAAACAACCTACATTCCCATCAACAAATGAATGGTTAACCGAACTATGGTACATTCACACAATGGAATACATTAAAACAATGAAGAATATGTGAATCATCTCTCAAAATGGATGAACCTGGAGGACATTATGCTGAGTGAAATAAGTCAATTGCAGGACAAGTATTATATGAGCCCATTACTGTAAAAAGTCAAGGAAGTGTTTGCTTTGGGAAGGGAACTCACTTTGTAGGTTACTGGGAATGGAAGGGAAAGGTAAAGGATAATTTCTGACTAGCTGGGGGCCATTTTCTGAGTTTGGTATGGGGAGGGATGGTATAAAAAGAGTCTGTGACCAGCATGATAACACTGGGGAAAGAGAAGACACTGAATTATGTGCATAAGATGTAGAGGACAGAGGCTAATACCAGTATATCCACAATACTGCATTACCATTAACACCAAACACCAGGCTACAAATAAATGCATAGACTGCTGAAAAGTTCAGATGGGGGCAGTGAACAGGAATATACTCTAGACCAATGATAGATTCAGCTTAGGCTAATCTTGCACAGATACTAGTGACACAAAACACCCACCATCATTACAGAAGCAACAGAAGACAGACATAGAGCAAACCCTCATGGACAGCCAGACACTGTGGGAGAGAGATCTACTGGATCTGCTGACTCAGGCCCATACTACTGGGGGACACCAGGCTCAATTGGCACAACACAGTAGATAAAAATTTTGCTCCATAACCTACTTTGGTGAGTAACGACTGAGGTCTTAAAAGCATTTGAGTGGCCATCTAAGATGCAGCTAATGGTCTCCTCTCACTAGAAGTGAAGAAGAATGAAGAAAACCAAGGGCACTTGGAAAAAATCAGCCCTAGGCCATTCCTCGGAAGGAAGGTTGGACATTCCTACTTCCGTAGTGATACCGCCTTGGAAACCCAAGGAGGGGTTGCTGTGAGTCGGGGCTGACTGGATGGCAAATAACAACAACAACAGGACTTGATGGACCTCGAGAGCAGAACTAGATGGTTCCTGGTTACCAATGTCAACCACTTGGGAAGGGATCAAAATTAGATAGAGTGGGAGCAAAAACATGGAACAAAGTCTAAAAACACAATAATGACCAGAATTACTGGTTGGATACAGTCTGGTATCACCCCCAAGACTAAGACCCTGGGATACACTTCAGGCCTGGGATAAAACTCATTCCCAAGGGCTGGCTCTCAGCCCAACAGTAAATAAGACCTAAGTGCTGAACACTCAACCCAGGGTGATGCACCCAATTATACTTCAGAGATACATCCCTTGGAGCAATTGGCCATGTGGCACCAGAGAGGCAACAGTCACATAGAGGAGAATGCTGGACAGACAGTAGTGCATAACTAAGAAGGGCACAGGTAGAGGGGGT
>NW_006922333.1:536770-538841 GCF_000298275.1 Orycteropus afer afer
GCGGATATATTGGAACTCTCATATACTGCTGGTGAGACTGTAAACTGTACAACCATTGTGGAAAACGGTATGATGTTTCCTTAAAAGAAACTGAAAATAGGACTTCTGGTAAGATGGTGGAATAGGCAGAGAAGCTCCACAGTCTCTCTTCAAAAAATAAAAGAGAAACCAATTGACAGGGATACAGATGATAACACGGGAGCCCTGAGCTTTGAAAGGAAGGATACAGAAGTGGATTAGGCACAAACTAGTGGAAAAACTTAAACAAAAATAGTGAGTACAGAGACAGAGCAGTGGACTGCCAGCTACTCTGATGGGACCAACAGCCTATATATTTCCAAGTGGTGTTGGGACCTGAGACTTGACCTAAAGATCAGCCCTGGTTGCCAAGGGCTGCAGGGATGACTACACTAGTGGCCTATGACTAGGAAGGGAAACAGCAAGAAGGGAGACAACCTCAGGTATGGACTTTGAGCTATCTGGAGGGTGCAGTCATTTTGATTGTTTACAAGCAAAGGGCATTTTGGATATTTAAAGTAACCAAGGGCACAGCCATTTTTAATCTTTACATGTGGTGGCCATTTTTTATTTTAAGGTGACAGAGTTCTCATTCAGATTCCAGGGACCTAATAATAGTCTCTGTTTTCCAAGGATGACAGGGACATACAGGAGGCTGGCAATGGGAAAGGAGACAGGTGGTGAGTGTTTATGTGCTGACAGATAGCAAATAGTGAAACACAGCACAGTACTCTACTTATGTAGATAACATACAAACAAAACAAAGAAAATGAAAATCTTGGGCAAGTCACTCCGACATACAATCACCAATTAAATATAAACACAAAAATGTCACAATTCCTCAGAGACAACAGAACATCACAGTCCAAAAAAGAAGAAAGATAAAGCAGGAGAAACAAGGGATCAGGATACAGACCCAACACACATCCCTGAGGAAAATGCAGTATTGGAACTCCCTGATAAGGAATTCAAAATAATTATATTTAGGCACCTTCAAAGAATCAAGAGACAAATCAAGGAAAACACTGACAAAATTGAGGAAAACACAGAGAAAAACCCTAGAACAAATTTGAAAGATAATACAAGAACAAAATGACAAAATAAATGAAAAATTAGAAATGATACAAAATCTATGCACAGAAATCCAGAAGATTAATACTAAATTTTCATAAATAGATAACATATTGAATGGACATAGGAGTAGAATTGAATCAAGGCAAGACAGAATTAGTGTGAGTGAAGGCAAATACCTCAATATATCTGGAAAGGGAACCATCACATAAAAGATCAAAACAAAATGAAGAAAACCTAATGTTCACATGGAATACCTCCAAAACGAATAACCTACGTGTAATTGGAATTCCAGAACAGGAAGAGAAAAATAAAACCACAGAGAAATTTGTCAAAGACATGTTGGAAGAGAATTTTCCTGGTATGATGAAAGATGAGAATATATGCATTCAAGAAGTCCAACAAACCCCAAACAAGATAGACCCCAAAAGAAAATCACCAAGACATATTATCATCAAATTCACCAAAACCAAAGACAAGGAAAGAATCCTGAAAATGGCGTGGGAAAAATGAAGTTACCTACAAGGGGCAAACAATAAGAATAAGCTCAGATTTCTCACCAGAAACCATGCAGCAGAGAAGATAATGTGATGGTATATGTAAAACCCTGAAAGAAAAAAAAAATCTAACCAAGAATTACATACCCAGGAAAATTGTCCCTCAAATATGATGGTGAAATTAGGACATTTCCAAATAAGCAGAAATTAAGGAAATTTGTTAAACCTAGACCAACTTTACAAGAGATGCTAAATGGAGTCCTTTGGACAGAGAAGCAACAACAGCAAACAACAACTGATCATTAACACACAGGATTACATAACCCAGAAACCAACTCAGCTATGGAAGTATCCAAAGGAAATAAGCCTACAAGATTATAAATAGGGAACTAGATAAATCAATTGACAAATGAGGACAGCTACAAACCAAAAAGAGGGAAAAAAGTGTGTAGTTACAGAACTTCTAGATGGTAGGGAAGTCAAGA
>NW_006922333.1:539527-541566 GCF_000298275.1 Orycteropus afer afer
AGAAAGCTGGAACTGGAGATACCATTTGACTCAACAATCCCATTACTAGGTGTATATCCCAGAGAAGTGAAAACCAGGACAGGAACAGATATATGCACACCCATGTTCATTGCTGCCCTATTTACAATATCAAAAAGATGGAAACAACCTACGTGCCCATCAGTGGAAGAGTGGATGACCGAACTATGGTACATACACACAATGGAATGCTATGCAGCACTAAAGAATAACATAGAGCCTGCAAAACACTGCATGACATGGATGAACTTGGAGGACTTTACGCTGAGTGAAATAATTGAATCACAGAAGGACAAATATAGTATTAGTTCATTATTGTAAAAAGTCAAGGAAAGGTTTATATATGGAAGGAAACTTTCTTTGTTGGTTGTCAGGGGTAGGAGGGGAGGGCACACTGCAAAAAAAAATGCATTGACCCATTTCACTTTGGTTTTGTGTATTTCACTCTACATAAATTGTATTTGAATAAAATGCATTAAAAAGAAAACAAATCTAAAAATAGAAATACCATTTGATCCAGCAATTCCATTATTAGGAATATGTCCTAAAGAGATGACAGACAGGCCACAAACAGACACATGCACACCCATGTTCATCGCAGCACAATTCACTATTACAAAGGGATCAAACAACCTAAATGCCCATCAACAGATGAATGGATAACCAAAATATGGTACACTCACACAATAGAATACTATGCAACATTAATAATGAAGAATAAATGGATTATCTCACAAAGTGGATGAATTTGGAGGACATTTTGCTGAGTAAAATAAGTCAGTCACAGAAGGACAAATATTGTATGAGCTCATTCTTTTAAAAAGTCAAGGAAATGTTTACTTCAGGAAGGAAACACACTTTGTAGGTTACTGGGGATGGGAAGGCAGGGAAGGAAAATTTTGGAGTAGCTGGGGGTCACATGTTGATTTGAGTCAGGGAAAGGATGGTATAGAATGAGTCTATGTCCAGCATGATGACATTGAGGAAGGAAGGACACTGAAACATACACATAAGAGATAGACAACAGAAGCAAATAATAGTATATGCACAACACTGCATTACCAGTAATATCAAATACTACACTATAGAAAAATGTATAGACAAGTGAGAAGATGAGGTGGGGGTCGGCAAACAGGAATTTACCCTAGACCAAGGATAGATTTAGCTGAAGATGATCTTACATGTGCACTTGTGTTACAAAATTAGCCACATGCATTACAGAAGCAACAGAGGGCAGATTTAGAGTAACCTCTCAGAGACAACCAAACTCTTTGAGAGAGAGAGAATCACCAGGCCCTCCAGCTTAGGACCATAGTCTCAGGAGACACCAAGCTCAATTGGCACAACATAGTACATAAACATCTTGTTCCACAACCTACTTTGGTGAGTAGAAACTGAGGTCTTAAATGCTTTCGAGCAGCTATCTAAGATGTAACTATTGGTCTCCTCTCATCTGAAGCAAAGAAGAGTGAAGAAAATCAAAGGCATCTGGAAACAATTAGTCCAAGGATGTGGTAGACCCTAAGGCCAGAAGAACTACATGGTCACTGTCTGAAAGTGCCATCCACACAGAAAGGGATCAAAACTGGAGATTCTGGATACAGTGGGAGGAAAAATATGGAACAAAATTCAAAAACACAAAAATGACCAGAATTACTGGTTGGATAGAGTCTGGTGGAACCCCAAGACTATAGCCCCATGTCACCCTTCTGACCTAGAATTGGACTAACTACCATAGATTGGATCTCAGTCCAGAAGTATAAAGTCCTACATGCAGAACACCTACCCCAGGGCAATGGATTCACCTCCTGTAGAGAGATACACCCCTTAGAGCAATCAGCCATGGGGCATTAGAGGGGCAGTATTCACATATAGGCAAAGCTGGACAGACAGGAGTGCAGTTTAGAAGGGCACAGGGAGAGGGTAGTCACAGAGACTGGAGGGGAGGAGAGTTTTTTATGGTCAGGGATGGTAATTCAGGCGTGAAATCAAATGTACATGAACTGTTGAAGTAAAACAAA
>NW_006922333.1:542486-543093 GCF_000298275.1 Orycteropus afer afer
ATCTGGAAGTACAGTGCTGTCAGTGATATATAATACCCACATGCCTACAAGTAAGACTAGTTAACAGGACTATTATTCAAATTTATGCACCAACTTCTAGAGCACAAGATCAAAATGAAGATTTTTACAAACTTGTGCAGTCTGAAATTGACCAAACATGCCATCAAGTTATTATTTTTAATTTGTTTCACATTCAATATTACATGTACATTTAGTTTCACTCCCCATTTACCATGCCCAACCCTAACTCAGTCTCCTCTCCTCCCTGTCCAGTAACCCTCCCCCTGTGCCCCTCATAGTTATGCACTCCTGTCTGTCCTGTATTACCTCCATGTGAATATTGCCACTCTGGTGCCCCTGGACTATTGCTCCAAGGGGTGTATTTCCATAGAGTATGTGGGTGCATCCCCCTGGGTTGAGCGGTCTGCATGTACATCTTGTTAACTATTGGGCTGAGAGCCAGCCCCTGGGAGTGAGTTTTATTCCATGTGCAGAACGTATTCCAGGACCATAGTACTGGGGGTCTCACCAGATGCCATCTGACCAGTAATTCTGGTCATTACTGAGTTTTTGGATTTTGTTCCATGTTTTTCCTCCCACTCTATCC
>NW_006922333.1:544077-548858 GCF_000298275.1 Orycteropus afer afer
TTCTTTAGTGTTGCATAGTACTCCATTGTGTGTATGTACCATAATTTGGTTATCCACTCATCCATTGATGGGCATTTAGGTTGTTTTCATCTCTTTGCTATAGTGAATTGTGCTGTGATGAACATAGGTGTACATATGTCTGTTTGTGCACTGTCTCTCACCTCTTTAGGGTATATTCCTAGTGACAGAATTGCTGGGTCAAATGGTATTTCTATTTTCAGTTTTTTAAGGAAACATCATACTGTATGCCACAATGGTTGTACAATTTTACAATCCACCAGCAGTGCACAAGAGTTCCAATCTCTCTGCAACCTTGCCAGCATTTGTTATTTTCTGACCTATTGAACTTTGCTATTATTGCTGGGGTGATATGATAGATATATCTCATCACTGTTTTGATTTGCATCTGTCTAATGACTAATGATCGCAAGCAGTTTCTCATATGTTTGTTGGCCGCCAGTATACCATCTTTGGTGAAGTGTCTGTTCAAGTCTTTTGCTGTTTTGATAATCACTGTTTACTGGAATGCAAAACTTGGAAACAAGAAAGAAACATTGGTAGTTGGAAAATATGGCCTTTGTGATAGAAATGTTGCCAAAGATTGTATGGTAGAATTTTGCATAACCAACTACTAAGTCATCACAAATACCTTCTTTAAATAATATAAGTGGAAGATATGCATGTAGATCTCACCAGATGGAATACACAGGAATCAAATTGACTATATCTGTGAAAAGAGATGATGGAGAAGTTGTGTATCATGAGTCAGAACAAGGCCAGGGTCCCACTGTGAAACAGATAATCAATTTTTCATGTACAAGTTCAAGTTGAAGCTGAACCAAATTGAAACAAGTCCACAAGAGCCAAAACATAACTTGAGTATATAAGACCTGAATTTAGAGACTGTATGAAAAATAGACTTGACTGATGCATTGAGCACCAGAGACCAAATATTAGATGAGTTGTGGAATGACATCAAGAACATTATACATGAAGAAAGCAAAGAGTCATAAAAAAGACAAGAAAGGAAGAGAAGATCAAAATGGATGTCAGAAGAGACTCTGAAACTTGCTCTTTAATGGACAATAGCTAAAGTGAACAGAAGAAATGATGCAGTAAAGCACTGAACAGAAGATTTCAAAGGTCAGTTTGTAAGGACAAAATAAAATGTCATGATGAAAAGTGCAAAGACCTGAGTTTAGAAAACCAAAGGGGAAGAACACACTTGGCATTTCTCAAGCTGAAAGAATTGAAGAAAAAAATCAAGATTCAAGTTGTGGTATTGAAGGATTCTATGGGCAAAATAGGAGCTCTGGTAGCATAGTGGCTAAGGCACTTGAATGCTAACCAGAAGGCTGGCGGTTCAAACCCACCAGCCACTCCTTGGAAGGAAGGTTGGGCATTCCTACTTCCGTAGTGATACTGCCTCGGAAACCCAAGGAGGGGTCGCTATGAGTCGGGGCCGACTCGATGGCAAACAACAACAACAACAACATGGGCAAAATAAGTAGTTTTGGTGGTGCAGTGATTAAGGCTTTGGCTGCTAATCAAAAGGTCAGTGGTTTAATCCACTAGCCACTCTATAGGAGAAAGATGAGACAGTCTGCTTCCATAAAGATTTATAGCCTTGTAAACCCAATGGGGGTCATTATGGGTTGGAATTTACTCAATGGCAATGAGTTTGGTTTGAGTTGTGGGCAAAATATTGAGTGATATAGGAAGCATCAAAAGAACATGGAAGGAATACACAGAGTCATTGTAGTAAGCATTAGTCAATATTCAACCATTCCAGGAGGTAGCGTATTGTTAAGAACCAATGGTATTGAAGGAAGAGGTCCAAGCTGCACTAAAAGAATTGTGGCAAAAAAGCCTCCAGGAATGGATGGAATACCCATTGAGATATTTTGACAAATGGATGCAGCATTGGAGGTGCTCACTTGCCTATACCAAGAAATTTGAAAGATGGTTATCTAGTCAACTGACTGGAAGAGATCCATATTTGTGTCCATTCAAAGACAGGTGATCCAACAGAGTGTGGAAATTATCAAGCACTATCATTAATGTCAGATGCAAGTAAAATTTTCTGAAGATAATTCAAGCTAGTTGCAGTAGTATATTGACAGGGAATTTCCAGAAGCTCAAGATGGATTCAGGAGAGGAAATGTATATCATTACTGATGTCAGATAGAATGTGGTTGAAAGCAGAGAATACCAGAGAGATGTTTACCTGTGTTATATTGACTATACAAAGGCATTCGACTTTGTGCATCATAACAAGTTATGGAAAACATTACAAAGAATGGGAATTCCAGAAAATGTAATTGCATCCATGAGGAATCTGTACATAGACCAAGAGGCTGTTGTTTGAACAAAACAAGGAGATACTGCAAGGCTTAGAATCAGGAAGGGTGTATGTCAGGGCTCTATTCTTTCACCATACTTATTCAGTCTCTATATTGAGTAAATAATCTGAGAAGCTGGACTATACTAAGAAGAATAGGGCATCAGGATTGGAGGAAAAATCATTAACAACCTGCCATATGCAGATTATACAACCTTGTTTGCTGAAAATGAAGAAGACTTGAAGCACATACTGATGAAGATTAAAGACTACAGTCTTCAGTATGGATGACACTTCAATGCAAAGAAAGACCCTCAACGAGATGGATTGACACAGTGGCGACAACAATGGGTTGAGGTAAGATTGTGAGGATGGTGCAGGACTGGGCAGTGTCTTTCTGTTGTACATAGGGTCACTATGAGTTGGAGCCTACTCGAAGACCCCTAACAACAAGAACAGATCCTGAAAATTTTCTCCTATTTTTTCTCTAACCGTTTCTTTGTTAATTTGTTTTATAACTCACTCAATATTTATGGCAGTTTTTTTTCCTGTAAATTCCCTGAATTTTAATGTGTATATTATTTTGTAATATGCAAACAAGAATAGTTTTACTTCTTCCAATCCAATCTTTATTAATATATTAATTACATTCTAGTACTCTTGGATAGCAGTTCTGAGAACAGACATCCTTGCGTTGTTCCAAATCTTGTTTTTGTTAGTTTCTGTTCAGTCAGTCTCTGACTAATAATTCGATCTTCTACCATTATCATGTTAGTTTGGGTTCTTCATAAATAGCTTGATTGGGTTGAGTAAGTTTCCTCTTAGGTTGTTAAATTTTACTTTATTTTTATGATGACAGAGTGTTGGGTTTTGCCAAGTACATTTATACATCAATTTATATAATCATATAATTTTTTCTTTAATTTAGTGTCATGATATGGTTGATTATATTGAATTATTTTCAAATAGTGAACTGGCTTTGAATACCTGCAATAAATTTCATTAGTCCATGGCATACAATTTTTTATATGCATTGTTGAATTCTACTTCCTATAATATGTTGTTGAAGACTCTTGAGTTTAAGTTTATAAGAAAACTGGGTCTATACTTTTCTTTTCCTGTAATGTTTTTGTCTACTTTTGAATCAGGGAAATGCTAACCTCTCATATGACTTAGAAAACATTGCTCCTTTCCTATTTTCTGTAAAAGATTTTGTAAAATTAGGGTTAAATCTTGTTTAAATGTTTGATAAATTCTCTAATGAACCATCTGTGTGTTAAGTATTCTTTTATGGGAATTTGTTAATTAAAAACTGAAATTCTTTAAATTTTAAGATTCTATAATCATTGTTCATTTTTCATAAATTTTATTTTATTTTTTGTGTGTAAATACAGACACCAAAATATACACCAAATCAACAATTTCTAATATACAATTCAATGACATTGATTGAATTTTTCAAGTTGTGCAACCATTCTTGCACAATGATCCTTTTCCAAATTTTTCACTGCTATTAACATAAACTTGCTGGCACTTAAACTGACCTTTCAAGTTGCTGTAATCATTTTGTTCACGTGTAGATAATTCTTCAAAGGAGCAGTTTTGAAAGCAGACATTTATTTCTCACTAACCTAAATTATTGATTGGTTTAATAATTACTTCAGGGCATAGTTTCAGTTAAGGTTTAAAGGTTATATCAGGACAATAATTTTGGGGGTCCTCCAGCTTAATGGCTCCAAAATATCCCATGAGAATTCAAAATGATTTTCAACGTTTTCCTCATTTAGATTACAATTTGTCTAAACAATCCTTGCTCAAATGCTTAGTAATTGTATCCAGTCACCGTCCAATTCTTGATTTTATGGTAAAGGAAGCAATTGTTCATGGATACAGGCACACTTTCAGGTTCCTCCTCCAATTCGTGATTCTTCTTTCTTTATTGTTCCAGGCAAAATAGAGATAAATTATTGTCCCTTGCAAGCCTTTAAGTCCTTAAGTACCATGAACTGAACGAGGAGGTAGAACAGAAGGATTAAAAACAATTTTAGGCCAACTGACTGGACTGGCCCATGAAAGCATGATCCTAAGCCTCCAAACCAAGAAACCAAATCCCATGAGATGTTTGATTGTACCCAAGGAGAATAAGCTGCTGCTATTTTTGTTGCTGTTGTTGTGTGTTGTTAGGTGTTGTTCAGTTGGCTAAGAATCATAGCAACCCTATGTACAACAGAACAAAAACAGTTCCCTATCCTGTACCTTCCTCACAATCCCTGCTATTCTTGAACCCATCGTCTGCAGCACTGTGTCAATTCATCTAATTAAAGGCCATCCCCTTTTTCACTGACCCTCTACTTTACCAAGCATGATATCCTTCTCCAAGGAATGGTCCCTTCTGACAACATGACCAAAGTAGGTGAGATGAAGTCTGGCCATTCTCACT
>NW_006922333.1:549489-550916 GCF_000298275.1 Orycteropus afer afer
GATCTGACTCAGTGGCAAACACAGCAACAACAAATGTCTAATGATCATGAGCAATTCCTCATTTGTTTGTTGGCCACCAGCATATCATCTTTAGTGAAGTGTCTGTTCATGTCCCTTGCCCATTTTTGAATTGGATTGTTTGCCTTTTTGGTGTTGAAGTGTCTCTAGATTTTGGAGATAAGACCTATGTCAGATATGTCATAGGCAAATATTTTCTCCCAATCTATAATTTCTCTTTTTGCCCTTTTGGAGAAGTCTTTCAACACACATAAAAATTTAATTTTGAAAAAGTCCCAGTCATCTAGCATCTCTTCTACATCCTGTGCATTCTGGGTTATGTTTGATAGTCAATTTATGGTGTAAATTAGAGCCCTAGATTTGCTCCTATTTTATCTTTGATGAGTTTTATAGTTTTGGGTTTTACATTAAAGTTTTTAATCCAACTTGAGTTTGTTTTTGTGTATGGGGTGAGGTATGGGTTTTGTTTCATTTTTCTGCAGGTGGATATCCAATTATGCCAGGACCATTTGTTAAAGAGGCTATCCACCCCCATTTAATGGTTTTTGGTCTTTTGTCAAAGATCAGCTCTCCATAGATGGATCGCTCTATTTCTGGGATTTTGATTCTGCTCCATTGGTCTATTTGTCTATCTTTGTACCAATACGATGCTGTTTTAACTACTTTGGCTGTAGAGTAGGTTTTGAGATCTGGCAGTGTGAAATCTCCCACTTTGTTTTTCTTCTTCAGTAGTGTTTTGCTGATCTGAGGTCTTATTTACATATGAAGTTAGTAATTGGTTTCTCTATATCCTTAAAAAAATGTTGATGGTATCTGGATTGAGATTCCATTAAATGTGTAGATTGCTTTAGGTAGTATTGATAGTTTCACACTATTCAGGTTTCCTATCCTTGAACAAGGCAGGTTCTTCCACTTATGTAGACCTCTTATAGTTTCTTGTAGTAGTGTTTTATAGTTTTCTTTTTATAAGACTTTTGTGTCTCTGGTAATATATGCTCCTAGATATTCTATGTTTTTGATAGCTATTGTAAATGGTATTATTTTCCTTATTTCTTTTACAGATGAATTTTTGATGATATAGAGGATTCCAACTGATTTTTGTATGCTGACCTTGTATCCTACCACTGCTGAACCTCTCTATTAGTTCCAGTAGGTTTTTTGCTGAGTCTCTTGGGTTTTCTGTGTATAAGATCATGTCATCTGCAAATAGAGATAGCTTTACTTCCTCTTTCCAGTTTGGATGACTTTTATTTCTCTTTCTTGCCTTATTGCCCTGGCTAGGACTTCCAATACAATGTTGAGTAGTAGTAGTGATAGAGGGCATCCTTGTTGGAGGAATACTCTGAGTCTTTGTCTGTTAAGAATAATGTTGGCAGTCAGCTTTGCATATATGCCCTTTATTATGTTGA
>NW_006922333.1:551386-556373 GCF_000298275.1 Orycteropus afer afer
AATTTCTTCCTTTGTTATGGGTCTGTTCAAGTATTCCATCTCCAACTGGAATAGTTTAGGTATGTCTTGTGTTTCTAGAAATTTGTTCACCCATCTCTTCTAGGTTACTGAATATGTCGGCATATAGTTCTTGATAATATTCTGGCAATATCTTTTGTATTTCAGTTGGTTCTCTTGTGAGGTCACCCTTTTTCTTTATTATTCTTGTTATTTGCATCTTTCCTTTCTTTTCCTTTGTTAGATTTACCAGTGCTTTTTCAATTTTTTTAATCTTTTCAAAGAACCAGCTTCTTCTTTTGTTGATTTCCTCTATTGTTTTGTTTCCTATTTTATTTATTTTTGCTCTGATCTTTATTATTTGCTTACTTCTGCATACTGTAACTTTCTTTAGTTGCTCTTTTTCAAATTGCTGGAGTTTTTTAATTAGAGTGTTGATTTTGTTTCTCTCCTCTTTCTTGATGTGTGTATTTACTTCTATACATTGACCTCTAAGTACTGCTTTCACTATGTCCCACAGGTATAGGCAAGATGTATCTTCATTCTTGTTTGTTTCTAGGATTTTTTTTTTTAATTTCACACTTTATTTATTCTATTATCCAGTAGTTTTTGTGCAGTGTATTATTCAAGTTCCACATGTTTGATATTTTTTCCTTGATCTTCCTAGTATTAATTTCTAATTTTATACCAATGTGGTCTGAGAAGATGCTTTGTAGTATTTCAATGGTTTTGAATTTATTGAGGTTTGTTTAATGTCCTAATTTATTATCTATTCTGGAGAGTGATCCAAGTGCACTGGAGAAGAATGTGATTTGTACTTTTGTTGGGTGGAGTGCTCTGTATATGTCTATGAAGTCGAGTTGGTTGATTGTGTTCTTGTGTTCTTTTGTATCTTTGTTAAGTTTTTTTCTGGTTAATCTGTCCCTCCTTGAAAGTGATGTGTTAAAGTGTCCTACTACTGTTGTAGAATTGTCTATTGTTCCTTTTAATTCAATTAATATTTGCTTCACCTATTTTGGAGCATTTTCATTGGGTGCATATATATTTATTATCCTAACGTCTTCTTGGTCAATTAACCCTTTTAGCAACATGTAGTGTCCTTCTTAGTCCTTTATGCTCTTTCTCACCTTGGTTTATTTGATCAGAAATTAATACTGCCATTCCTTCTCTTTTGTAGTTGCCATTAGCTTGGTATATATTTTCCCACCTCTTAATTTTTAATTTGTTTTTATCTTTGTGTCTGAGGGATGTCTCTTGTAGGCAGCATATTAATGGTTCTTCTTTTCTTATCCAATCTGCCTCTCTCTTTCTCTTGACTGGTGCATTTAGTCCATTCATATTGAGTGTAATTATTGATAGTTATCAATTGATTGCTGTCATTTTATTGTGTTTTTTGTCATGTTGTTGGAAATTTCCTTGGTCCAAATACTTTTCTGTGTTAAGTGCATTTTGTTAGCAAGTGTTTCTTCTTTATTGTTGGTTTTGTTATTACTAAATTCATGTTTTCTTTATTTCTGGGTTTGCTTAGAGGGATTGTTAATTTTCTCTGTGGTTACCTTGTGGTGAATTCTTGTCTCTAATTTTGGGATGGTCTGTTCTGTAAGGACACAGTCCTGCCTTCTTCTCCATTTGGGAGTTTTGTAATTAGAACTTTCATTCCCTCTATATGATTTGTTGCTAGTGTCATCTGTAGTTTGATTCCCCCCCTTTTTTTTCTGTGTGTGTGTGTGTGTACAATGTTTTATGAGCTTATTTTGATCATCTATTTCAGATTTGATTTTAGTGCTCATGTCAAGTGTCCTGATTTTAATTTGCTGTTCTCTGTTGTTGGTTTTCTATTGGAAGGACTTCCTTAAACATTTCTTATAGTGTTGGTCTGGTTTTCACAAAATCCCTTAATTATTGTTTGTCTGAGAATGTCTTGATTTCACCCTCATATTTGATGGACAATTTGGCTGGATATAGAATTCTTGTTTGGAAGTTCTTTTCCTTCAGTGTTTTATATATGCCATCCCATTGAGTTCTTGTCTGCATGATTTCTGCTGAGTAATCAGAACTTAGCCTAATTGCTTGTTCATTGTAGGTAACATTTCTTTTTTCCCAGGCTTCTCTCAAGATTCTTTCTTTGTCTTTGGTTTTGGAGAGTTTGATTATGATATGTCTTGGTGACATTCTCTTGGGATCTATCCTGTATGATGTTCTTTGAGCTTCTTGGACAAATATATTTTCTTCCTTCATGATAGGGGGAATTTTTCTGTTAGCAAGTCTTCTGCAATTTTCTCAGTGGTTTTTCTTTTCTTTTCTTTTCTTTTTTTTTTTTTTGCCTCCTCTTGTCCTTGTAGTGCTGGTGGTGTAGTGCATAAGGCATTCGACTAGTAACTAAAAGGCTGGTGGTTCAAACTCACCAGCCACTCCATAAAAGGAAGATTTGGCAATCTACTTCCTTGTTAAATGAGTCTTTAGACTGGGCTTTTATTTCTATGTTATTGTCCTGTTTTATTTTTTGATTTGAGATTGTCTGCTGTTTCCAGGACATTTTGAGGTTGTCTTTAACTGTGAGTTATATATCTATTTGCTTCACCTTGATTTTATTTTAAATATATTTGCAAGGGTGGAGCTGGTGCATTTTATTTTATTTTATTTTGGGGTTATTAATTCAAGTGTGCTGGGTTGCTCTACAGTTTTCTTTGTATTGATGAAATCACTGTGTGGAATGTCGATGCAAGTCTCTGTTCGCCCTGAAGTGGCATTGGAGCTGGGAAGAGCAGGTGTTGTGGTGGCTTAATGTGGTTCTCCTATTGGGTGAAGCAGGGAAGAAGGGGAAAAAAGAGAAAGAAAAGAAACAGAAAAAAGGTCAATAACAAGTCCCCACTTTCTTCATTACTGTAATTGCTGCTGGCTCTAGGGTTTTGTTTTCAGTCTGCTTGGGAAGGCTACCAATGATGATGTTTTGGTGTCATTCACAGGCTTATGGTTCAAAATCATCACAGACACCAATGGTTAAGGGACCACTACTTTCCACTTGGGTCAGAAAGCCACACACACACACACACAAAAAAAAACTGTACCTCGGTCCACTCTCTGCTAAAAAGTTTTTGTGGAAGAGCTGAATCCCAGCCTTGTGGTGCGAGCTCATCCCAAGGCTCCCCTACCAGCAGCGAGTTTCCTCCCTTCCCCATCTCCACTTTCAACTCAGTGGCAGCTAGAGCCACAGGGGTTTCTGCTCTGTTTCTCAGAAAGTTATCCATTTACTCAGCTCAGTTCTCAAAATTACCATCGGAAGTTCCTAGTGTGGGTATTCTGAATCCCCAAACCTAGTTTTCTCAGGAACTAAGATCTGGCAGGGAACAAAAGTGTGGGCTACAGGTATGATGCCATCTTCCTCCTCCTTGTAGTTTTGTTTTCCATCTGTCACATAGCTAAAGACATCAGGTATGTTTTCAAGTGTTTATTGGCCAGTTGAATACCCTTTCATGAAATGTCTATTCAAGTCCTTTGCCCATTTATTGGTTATTTTTCTTTATATTGTTAAGTTGCAGAACTTTTATAAATATTTTGGCTATTAGACCATTATTGGATATATAGTTCCTGAAAATATTCTCCCCATCTGTAAGTTGTCTTTTCCCTTTTTAAAAAATACGGTGGTTTTATTATTATTATTATTATTTTTTGTAATTTGGATGCAAATTTACAAAACAGATTCATTTAACTCTCAACAGTTCATGCACATTTAGTTTCACTGATTACAATCCTAGCAATAAACATCTCTCCTTCCATCTCCTCCCTGTGACTAACTCTTCCTTGTGTCCTTCTTATCTATGCATTCCTGTCTGTCCAGCTTTCCCCCTGTGCAAATGCTGTCCTTCTGATCTCCCATGGTTGATTGATCCAAGGGGTACATCTCCCTGGGGTAAGTGCTTGGCTTGTAGGCCCTTCTTCTGTTTGGTTGAGAACTATTCCACAGAAATTAGTTCAGTTCCAGGCCCAAAGGAAAACTTGGGGCCATAGACTCTGTAGTTTCAGCAGTCTCTATCCATATAGTAACTCTGGGTATTTTTTGGGTCTTTTCTTTTTTAATAAATTCCTTTGACAAGCAAAAAATATTTACTTTCATAAGGTCCCATTTTTCTATTTTGCCCTTTTTTTCTTGTGATTTTGTTATCATATATGATTATTCATCCTTAAGAACTACATTGAACAGACACATCCTTATCTTTTCTTCTAAGAATTTTATTATTTTAGTTTTCATATTTCAGTCTTTGATCCATTTTGAATTTTTTTTTTTGTATGGTGTGAAACATGACACATCCTTACTCATTATTCTGCATGTAGAAATACAATTTACCTAGCACTAATTATTGAAGGGACCCTTCCTTACTCATTGAATATTCTTATCATCATTGTCAAAATCAGTTGAACACAGATGTGGATTTATTTCTGTACTCGCAATTCTATTACACTTGTCTGTGTGTCTATCAGTACCAAGAAGTTTTGATTACTTTGGATTTATATTGTTTTGAAATCAAGGAGTGTGAATCCTAGTACATTGTTCTTCAAAATTGCATTAGGTATTCAGTGCCTTGTACCATTTGGAATTAAATAAAGGAATTTTTTTCCATTTCTGTAGAGAATTCTTTTGGAATTTTGATCAGAATTGCATTGAATCTATAGATTTCTTTGGATAATATTGAAATCTTAGCAACATTAAGTCTTCCAATCCATGAGCACAGAATGTCTTTCCATTTATTTAGATCTTCTTTAATCTCTTTCAGGAGTTTTACAATTTATTTTTTATAAGCCTGTCATATCCCTGGTTAAATTTAATACTTCCTTAGATATGTTGTTGTTGTTATGTGCTGTCGAGTTGGCCCCGACTCATAGCGACCCCTCCTTGGGTTTCCGAGGCAGTACCACTACGGAAGTAGGATTGCCCAACCTTCCTTCCGAGGAGTGGCTGGTGGGTTTGAACCGCCAGCCGTCTGGTTAGCAG
>NW_006922333.1:557303-558057 GCF_000298275.1 Orycteropus afer afer
ATTTCACTGTACATAAATTATATTTAAAAAATGCATTTAAAACAAATAGTTACCAGTTTCTTACACATACACACATTTATTTACCATTCACCCCAACAATGGTACTCATGATAATTTATCCTATAGAAATAAAAATTTATTCTCTTAGGTGTTATTGTGTATGGAATTAATTTATTAATTTACTTTTCATGTTTCTCATTGCTGGTGTATAGAAATTCAACTGATTTTTGTGTGCTCACCCTGTATCCTAAAACTTTGCTGAATTCCTCTATTATTTCAAGAAGTTTAACTGTGTAGTCTTTAGGGTTTTCTTTATGTCATGGGCAAATATCAATAATTTTCTGATTTTCAGTGCCTTGTTTATTGCTCTTGCCTTATTCCTTTGGCTAGGAATTCCAAGTGTAATAAAACATATTAATCAAACATAGGAAAAGAAACAAACGATCGTCTCAATTGATACAAAAAATAAATTCGATAAAACTCATCACTTTTTTGATAAAAAAAAAACTTGTAGCAAGATAGGAATATAATGGAAGTTCCTCAATATGATTAAGAACATTTATGAAAAAGTAACAGCCAACATTATACCTTTTGAGAGTTTTCCCATAGAAATTGGGAACAAGAAAGGAATGCCGTCTCTCAACACTGCTATAAAATATTGTCCACAGAAAAACCTGTGCATTCCTATTTATAGAACCTTTATTAATAATAGCTCAAAACTTGAAACCAAATTATCACTTAATAGATGAATGGT
>NW_006922333.1:558552-565704 GCF_000298275.1 Orycteropus afer afer
AAAAACTGGTAGAGGCTAGAACTCTCACGTATTACTAATGGGTATTCTAAATTATGCAGCTTCTCTTGAAGTTCATTTCTTATGAGGTTATGAGGTTATGAGTACATATTACCATTTGATCAACTCATTAATATTTAGAGAAATGAAAACTTACCTTCACATACATCCCGCCCAAAATAAAGGTAGTTGGATGCATATAGCAGCTATATTTATTCTCACCCAACCCTGGAAATAACCCAAATGCCTTCAAAGAATTAATAGATAAACTGTAATATACTCATACAAAAGAGTGCATCTTAGAAATAGAAAGAAAAAATATAATGATACATACAAGAATATGGAAGACTCTCAAAGTATTATGTTGAGGAAAGAACTACTATCAGAAAGTTAAACTCTGTTCTTTATATGGTAATTTACTGTTTAACCACCCTTGCATTCCTGGAATAATGCCCATTGGTCATGGTTTAAGACTCTTTTAATATGCTGTTGGATTGTGTTTGATATTTTGATGAAAATGTTCACCTCCATATTCATAATGGATATTGATCTGTAGTTTCTTGTATTTTTTTTGTTTTTGTTTGTTGGCTTTATTGAGGTGATGCTTGCTTCATAGAAAGACTTAGGTAATATCCCTTGATCCTCTGTTTAGTGGAAGATTTTGAATAGAATTGGTGTCAATTCTCTCAATAATTGGTAGAATTTCTTAGGGAAGTTGTCTGGCGAAGGGTTTTTATGTTGTTATTTGAAGGTGTTTGATTTGTGATCCAAACTCTTCACTTGTTATGGGTCTCTTAAGATTTCTGCTTCATGATGAATAAATTTAGGTATGTTGTATATGTCTAAGTATTTGTACATTTTATCCAAGTTAAAAAGTTTGTTGGTGTACATTTTTTCATAATTTCTGTTATGATTCTTTTTATTTCTGGTGGTTTAGATATATTATGTCCACATTCATTTCTTATTTCATTATTTGCATAATTTCCTTCTTTTCTTTGACAATTTAGCTAAGTGTCATTTTTATGGATGTTTTCAAAGATCTAACTTTTGATTTTCTGATTCTCTGTTTTCCTGCTTTTTATTTCATTTAACCAGAAGGCTGGTGGTTCAAACTCACCAGCCACTCTTCAGAAGGAAGGTTGGGCAACCTACTTCTGTAGTGATATCGCCTCAGAAACCCAAGGAGGAGTTGCTAAGAGTCTGATCTGACTCGATGTCAGTGCATTTAATTTGGTTTTGGTTGCCTCTAGGCTTAGTTTAATCTCTTTTCTAGTTCCTCAAATTGTAGATATAGGCTGTTGATTTTAAATGCTTCTATCAATTTCTCTCTGAAGACTGCCTTCACTGCATCCAATAAGTTTAGGGAAGTTGTAATTTAGTTTTAGTTTTCATTCAACTAAAGTTTTATTTTATTTTTTCTTTCTCGATTTTTTTTTTTTTTCTTTGAGCTTTGGTTGTTTAATAATATGTTGTTTAATTTCTACTTGTTTGTCTATTTTCCAGTTTTTTTTTTTTTGGCTATCAATTTCTAGTTTTATTCTCTTGTGGTCAGAGAAGACACTTTATATATTTTTGGTCTTTGTAAACTTAATGAGACTTTTTTTGTGACCTAGCATATGGTCAATCTTGGAGAATGATATACATACATAATTGTTATATCTTCTTGATGAATTGACTTTTTAGCAATATAGAATGTCCTTTTAGTCTCTTATGATAGATTTTGAGTTAAAAAAAAATCTATTTTGTCTGACCAATATGGCT
This sequence comes from Orycteropus afer afer, assembly GCF_000298275.1. Classification (NCBI taxonomy): domain Eukaryota; kingdom Metazoa; phylum Chordata; class Mammalia; order Tubulidentata; family Orycteropodidae; genus Orycteropus; species Orycteropus afer. The sequence continues at coordinate 560,311 of NW_006922333.1, forward strand.
ACCCCTTCTCTCTTTTGCTTGCTATTTGCATGGATTGTTTGAGACCATCATTTCCCTTTCAGTCTGTTTGTGTCCTTTCGTCTAAGAAGGGTCTCTCATAGGTAGCATGTGGAAGAATCATGTTTTTGTACCCATTCTGCCACTCTTTGCCTTTTGCTTACAATGTTTAATCCATTTCCATTTAAAGTTGTTCTTGATGTGGAGGGGGTAACCATATCATTTTGCTAATTTCTTATTTGTGTGCTTCGTACCTTCTTTCTTCTGAATTTTCTGCAATTTTGCCATTCTTTGTTTTTAATTATTTTTTTATTGAATCTTTTTGTTTTCTTTCTTTTTCCTTTCCATGTATATATTTACAAAAAATATTTTGAATGACTACCATAAAAATCACATTTATCACCTTACAATTGCAGTGATCTAGCAAGGATTGTAAGGCTGGCACAGGATCAGGCAGTGTTTTTTGTTGTTGTTGTTGTTGTTGTACATAGGTTCACTATGATTTGGAGCTGATTCAACAGCACCTAACAACGACAACAACAGTATAAATTAGTATCAACAAGTAACATTCCAACAAGTAATATACAACATTAAAATACATAAACTCAATTCCTATTTTATTTCTCCCACTCTTATCTCTGTTTTTGTTGTCACCTTTTACATCATTAGACATCCTATGCCTGTTAGAATAAATTTGTACTAAAGACTAGCCCCATGTTATGACCAAGATCCATTCCTAAGTCTGTCTTTAAGTTGAATTTGTAGGTAAGTCAGAACAGTTGTGTATGATTCTTATTTAGTCTCATTTTAGTGCAAGAAAAGACTTGAAACATTTTCAGTGATTTAAAGGTTTCAGTGCAGCAAGAGAAAGTAATTGTGATGAAGCATTATTGTCAGTAGGAGTTGATTCAATCATTTCAAAGTGTGGGAAAATGTACATAATATTAAAGGGAAAGTATGAATTTTATGAAAGCCAGACATTCATAAGCCATGTACTTACTGTATTTCTTACATATCTGCTGTTATAGACTTTGAAGAATATAACAACTAAATTTACTGGTGACCATATTTTAAAACTGGCCTTTTAATTTGCCTTTGTTATTAACTTTTCTGGAAATCTCTCTTTTATTTTTCACTTTATTTTATTTATTTCTCATGTACAGCTTTAACAAGCAGTCTAGGATATTTTCTTTTGGATTTGAAAAACTAGCTTTAGCATGCCTTGCAAGTCTGACAAGTTGGTAATGAATTCCCACAGGTTTTTTTTTTTTAACATTTTTATTTCAACCTCATTTTAGAAGGACAATTTTGCCAGATAAAGAATTCTTGGTTCACACTTTTTTTCCCCAATATTACATACATATGTGTGTGTGTACACACCCATATATATATATATATATATATACACACACACACACACACATATATACACATATACATATATATGTATATATATGTATATGTGTATATATATACACACATATATATATACACTTATACATATATATGTATATATATGTAGCTTCATTGATTCAGGTTTCTGAGGAGAATTTGGTACTTCACCTCATTGAGGAGCACTTTTATGTCATACAGGGCTTTTCACTTTTATGTCATACAGGGCTTTTAGAACTTTCTCCTTGTTTTTGGCTTTCAGGACCTTGATTATAATGTGTTTAGGTATAGATTCATTTGAATTCAGTCTATTAGACTTTGTCTAGGTTCTTAGATGTGCAAATTAAATTGCTAATTCAAGTTCGATAAGTTTTCTGCCATTATCTCTTCAAACATTCTTTCTGTAATTTTGTTTTTCTCCTCTCTATCTAGGATTCCTACAATGCATATGTTGGTTCATTTGATGTTGTCCCACAATTCCATTTGGATTTGCTCATTTTTCTGTATTATTTTCTCCTGTTTCTCTTCCTAAACCAAAAGCCAAACCTACTGCCATTGAGTCAATTCTACTCATAACAAACCTATAAGAAAGATTAGAGCTGTCCATAGGCTTTCTATGGTATAAATCTTCATGAAACCAGTCCTTCACGTCTTTCTCCTGTGGAGTGGCTGGGGATTAGGAACTGCTGACCTTTCTATTAGCAATGAAGCTGTTTAAACCACTGGGCAACCAGGGTTCCCATGTTTCTCTTGGGATTCTGTAATATTTATATGTTGTCCTCTAGCTCACTTATTCTGTTTTCTGCATGCTAAAATCTATTGTTGAATCCCTTTCCTCTCTTTGCCACTTCATTTATTTTATTCCTCAGTCCCAGCATTTCCAATTGAATATATTTTCTGTTTACAATCTCTTTCTTGAGATTCTCCTTCCCTTTCTCTGTCAGTTTGTTATCTGTATGTTCTTCAAATTCTTTGATTGTATTTGATGTTGCTTATTGGCAGTCCTCTATTTTGCCAATTATCTAGATATATGTTGGGCTGATTTTTGTTTCATCATATTGTTCTTTCAGTTGAACCACCCTTTCCTGCTTCTTCTATTTCTTATAATTTTATTGAGCCAGAGGCACTTGAATGTGATACTTTGATATTTCTGGAGATCAGTCCTCTTTTTCCCAAAGAATTGCAATCATATGTAGGTTTGCTTTACTCTCTTTTTTTTTTTCCTTTCCTTTCCCCCCTAAATTCCACTAGAGAGCAGTCTGACCCTTCAGTTCTGCCAGCACTGACAGAGCTATGAAGTGGTCTTATCTTGCAAATTCAATTGACATTTCATGACATCAATGACCACTTTTGTTCATTCTTTCCTTCCTTTCTTCTTTCTTTTATTCCTTCCTTCCTTCCTTCCTTTCCTTTTTTCCTCTCCTCCCTTCCTCTCTCCTCCCTCCCTTCCTCCCTCCTTTCTTTCTTTCCACTCCCCACATCTTAGGAGAGAAGGTGCTCACTCCCTGTCCTGGTGGCAGCTGGCTGTTTGGTAACACAGGTTGTCATTCTCATTATACTTCCCAGGTTCTTTAATAAGCCAACTATGCCTTTCATGGGTTATAGGTGAATCTCAGATGTTTTCTAATCCACCATTTTTAAAAACAGTTTTAGGTCTCAGGGGCAGGTTCTTCTCAGAATTCTAGGCAATCTATTTTTATATAGTCCTTATGTTTCATGGAGGTAGTAGGTGGAATAAGACTTTTCCTCAGTCCTGCATGGAAAGGGAGGTGAATGGTTTCTCTGAAGCTTTTCTTACTACTCCTAGAGAAATATGAAAACTCTGACACCAAACAGGGCATAATAAAAGGTAAATTTTGTTCACTGCTCTCTTGGGCTAAGGGAAAGCAGTTCACAGTTTACAGTTTATGGCTCACAGTCTATGTCTGTGTTCTTTGGCCTCACTACCATGGGAGTTGGTCAGGAGAGATACCCTTATGATAGAAAAACTTTCTTACCTTGTCTTCTATCTCATATTTCCTTCTGATTTTATCCAGGTACTTTGTCTCTTGAGCTGATTTCCAGAGTTCAGATCAGTCTGCTCCACCATGTTATTTGCTATATTTGGCTTCCTTTTTCTTTAGTTGTTGCATGGGGATGGAGGTGCTCAACAGTATATGCTGCTATCTCGGGAGAGGAGTTCTAATATTTATTGAGTTTTTATTGTTTATAAATTTTCAGGAATTGCTCCATTTCTTAGAAGTTGTCACCTTTTTTGTTTTTGTTTCCTTATTATCCTTTTCGTAGCTGAGAATTGAATTAACATTAGTTGATCATTCCAGATATTAGTTATTTGTGTGTTTTCTTCTTTTTCTATCTTGTGAGAGGTATTATATTAATTTTTTGAAAAATGAGTGAAGTGCATTTTATAGAAAAAATTATATTCTACTTACATTCTCCCTCTACTTTATGACTGGTTTTTATCTTCTTCTGTTTTGATCAATAAAAAAATAGCTCTTACTATTACAGAACAGACACATCACAATAAAATGATAATCTGTACTTGTGATTTGGTTAACTTTTTGTTCTATTGTTCCATGTCTCTTATAAGGATAGCCTGGTTCATTCATACAAGACTCACAATTCCCCACTCATTCAATCAGATAAGGATATAGTATTTTTCAAATTACTTAGTAAAGAAGAACTAAAGGATTTTTTTTTAACCTGAGCAATTAAATCAATGATTCTAAACAAATCATGATCATGACTATATTTGAGTGAATTATGATTAATTCAAAACTAAACCAAAATTAAGAAATTTCCTAATTTCTTTTGGAAATATATAATTGATCTGTCTGGCTATTTTCTGCAGAACCAATTCTTACAGTAGGTACATTATTTCTATCTAAGAAACTGATATTTTTATTTTAACCTTTTATGAATTTTTTTATTACATGCTTCTCTGCTTTATCAAATAAAAGGCACTAAACATAATAGAATATTTTTCTTGATTATTTCATACCACCACCATTATGAATAGTCTTTATTGGACAATGTAGGAAGATAGTTCTCTGACTTTTTTATTTTTTCCTTTCACTTAAGATATGATCCTGCTTACTGGCCTTAAATGTCCATGGTGTATGCTTTTTCACAGCAGGCTAGGATCATTAATGAAAGCCTAATGGTGTCAAATTCAAATTCTCATATTTTCATTTGCTTTAAATATAGGACCTCTGGTAGTATAGTGCCAAAAGTATTTGACTGCTAACCAGAAGGCTGGCAGTTCAAACCCACCAGCCAATCCTTGGAAGGAAGGTTGGCTAATCTAATTCCATAGTGATACTGACTCAGAACCCCAAGGAGGGGTCGCTATGAGTTGGATCCGACTCAATGGCAGTGGGTTTATCCCATTGGAAAGGGAGGCAGTTCTGGAAGCATTTACTCATTTATGCCAAGAGATTTGGAGGACAGCTACCTAGCCAACTTGCTGGAAGAGATCCTCATTTGTGCCCATTCCAATGAAAGGTGATCCAAGAGAATGTGGAAATTATTGAACCATATCATTCATATCACTCACTAGTAAAATTTTCTGACAATAATTCAGAAGTGATTGCAGCAGTATATTGACAAGGAATTTCCAGAAATGAAAGCAAGATTCAGAAGAGGATTTAATGAGTGATATTCTTGCTGATGTCAGATAGATCTTGGCTGAGAGCACAGAATACTAGAAAGATGTTTACTTGTGTTTTATTGACTATGTAAGTGCATTCAACTATGTGGATCATAACAAAATTATTGGTAACATTGCAAAAAAATGGGAATTCTAGAGCACCTTATTGTTCTCTGGTGGCATAGAGCCTAAGGCATTTCATTGCTAACTAGAAGGTTGGCAGTTCAAACCCACCAGCCACTCCACAAAAGGAAGATGGAGTAATCAACTTCTGTAAAGATTTACTGCCTCAGAAACCCAGTGGAGGTTGCTTTGCTATGAGTTGGAACCAACTAGATGGCAGTAAGGGTTTTTTT
>NW_006922333.1:566144-569538 GCF_000298275.1 Orycteropus afer afer
TTTTTTTTTTTTTTTTAATATGACAATGACACTACTTTGCTTCCTGAAAGTGAAGGTGACTATAAACACTTACTGAAGAAGATCAAAGACTACAGTCTTCAGCACGGATTGCAACTCAGCTTAAATAAAATCAAAATTCTCACAACATGACCGATAAGCAACACCATGATAAATGGAGAAAAGATTGAATTTGTCATGGATTTCATTTTACTTGGATCCATAGTCAACACCCATGGAAGCAGAAATCTGGAAAGAAGGCATAGTATTGCATTGGAAAAATCTGCTGCAAAAGACCCCTTTAAAGTGTTAAGAAGCAAAGATATCATTTTGAAGACTAAGGTGAGCCTGACCCAAGCCAAAGTACATTTAATTGCCTTATATGAATGTATCCTCGGAAGGAAGATGGAGCAATCTACTTCCGTAGTGATACTGCCTCAGAAACCCAAAGAGGGGTCGCTATGAGTCAGGTCTGACTCGATGGCACATAACAACACAACAACAACAACAATATGAATGTGAAAGCTGGACAATGTAAAAGGAAGACCAAAGAAAAATTGATGTCTTTGAATTGTGATGTTGGTGAAGATTGCTGAAAAATACCATGGACTTCCAGTAGAATGAACAAATCTGTCTTGGAAGATGTGCAGAAAGGCCAGACTTCATCTCACCTACCATAGTCATGTGGTCAGAAGGGACTATTCCCTGGAGAAAGATATCATGCTTAGTAAAAGAGAATCAGCAAAGAAGGGAAAGACCCTGAAAGAGATGGACTGACACAGTGACTTCAATAGTGAGCTCAAGCATGGCAGATTGTGAGAATAACAGAGGACCAGGCAATGATTCATTTTGTTGTACATAGGGTCATTACGACACCTAACAACAACAATATGCTGTTAGAACTGACCTTTGTGTCAAAGTGTGGAAGGTTTAATTGGAAGGCTGAAGGAACCCCTTAATGAAAACTGTAAAATTTTCACAGGTTAGCAGGCATAATTAAAGTGAATATTAATTATAGGGACTAACTTGCTATTTTTCCCTCCCATTTGCTTCCTTTGAAGTAAATAGAATACCCAGTCCTTTTTACAGAGGATGACTTCTTTAGATTTGCTATTTTCAATCGTGTATTCTTCTAAGCCTAACCATCTCCCATGACTGGTCTTGGCTAAGAACTGTAGCCTACAGAGCAAGAGGACCCTGGGAAGAGGGACGTTAAGTCTGGAGTAACCAGGAAAGAGAAAAACAAAGGCATTGCTGATAGTCCATGAAATCTTCAACTCAGGCAGCCTGCACATTGCCTCTGACTGTAGAAGGCCCTACCAGCCCATTTCGCATAGAAGAGGAAAAGCAGAAGGAAAAGTTCAGGTGCCGGCTTCTGTTAAGTCCCCTACCCTATTCCTGGGCACCAGAGGACCAGGATGGAGAGGGCGGTAGCTCGCCCCTAGTCACAATAGTACTGCTCATCCCTGGGAGGAGGGCAGACTTAGCTTACCATCCTGGGAGGAAAACCTGCCTGGTATAGTTCCTGGAAGAATACAAGGTTGACTTGTGTGTGTGGGGGAGAAGGGGTGCTGTTTCAGGTTTGAGTCTCTGGAGTGTTTGGCATGTGAATGTGGCTTTGTATTTTGCTTTTGTAGGAATAGATTTTTTTTTTTTAATGTATAAAGTAAGCATAGCAAGCTCATATTTTTATTTACTGACCTGACCAAGCATCACACTTTTTTTGTTTTATTTGTCAGAGGGGCTCTCATGTGTGAAGACAGAACATTTAAACCAGAGTTTTTTTTTTTTTTTTTTTAATGCATTTTATTGAAACATAATTTATGTAGAGAGAAATACAAAACACTAAAGTGACATGGTTCAATGCATTCTTCATTCCTTCCTTCCTTCTTTCTTTCTTTCTTTCTTTTTTGCAGTGATCCCTCCCTTCCCTCCCACCCCTGGCAACCAACAAAGAAAGTTTTCTTCCATACTTTTTACAATAATAAACTAATAATATATTTGTGCTTCTGTGATTGACCTATTTCACTCAGCACAATGTCCTCCAAGTTCATCCATGTTATGCGGTGTTTTGCTGACTCTACATTATACTTTAATGTTGCATAGTATTCCATTGTGTGTATGTACCACAGTTTGGTTACCCTTTCTTCCATTCATGGGCACATAGATTGTTTCCATCTTTTTGCTATTGAAAATCATGCTTCGATGAACATGAACGTGCATATATCTGTTCCTTTCTTGGCTCTCAGTTCTTTAGGATATATACTTAGTAATGGGATTGTTAAGTCAAATGGTATCTCCAGTTCCAGCTTTCTAAGGAATCGCCATACTGCTTTCCACAGTGGTTGTATCACATCACAGTCCCAGCAGCAGTGTATGAGAGTCCCAATGTCTCCACATCCCTGCCAGCATTTGTTATTTTTTGTCTCATTGACTCTTGCCATCAGTGCTGGGGTGAGATCGTATCTCACTGTTGTTTTGATTTGCATCTCTCTGATGGGCAATGACCATGAGCATCTCTTCATGTGTTTGCTGGCCACCTGAATATCCTTCTTGTTGAAGTGTTTATTCATGACCTCTGCCCATTTTTCAATTGGATTGTTAAAATTCCTTTGGTATTGAAGAGTTGGAGTTTTCTATAAATCTTAGGGACAAGTCCCTTGCCAGATATATAACTATTGACAAATATGAATTTGTTGCTGTAATTTTGTTATGTGCTTTTTTGTGATGTTGATTTCTTTGTTCCAAATAATTTTCTGTGCTGAGCTCATTTTGTTTATGTATCGTGTTATCACTTCCTTTGTTGCTATTGTATTTGCTGAATATTTATGCTGGTCCTCTTTTTGATGTGAAAGTTTATCATTTTTCTTTGAGGTTTCCGTTTATAGTTTTCTTCCCAAGTTTAGAACAGTCCATTCTATCTTGTAGTTGTCTTGACTTCCCTGCCATCTAGAAGTTCTGTAACTACACTTTTTTCCCTCTTTTTGGTTTGTAGCTGTCCTCATTTGTCAATTGATTTCTCTCGTTCCCTGTTTACAATCTTGTAGGCTTATTTCCTTTGGATGCTTCCATAGCTGAGTTGGTTTCTGGGTTATGTCATACTGTGTGTTAATGATCAGTTGTTTGCTGTTGTTGCTTCTCTGTCCAAAGGACTCCATTTAGCATCTCTTGTAAGGTTGGTCTAAGATTAACAAATTTTCCTAGTTTCTGCTTATTTCAAAATGTCTTAATTTCACCATCATATTTGAGGGACGGTTTTACTGGGTACATAATTCTTGGTTGGAAATTTTTCTCTTTCAGGGTTTTATATATACCATCACATTATCTTCTCTGCTGCATGGTTTCTGGTGAGAAATCTGAGCTTATTCTTATTGGTTTCCCCTTGTAGGTAACTTTT
>NW_006922333.1:570044-572671 GCF_000298275.1 Orycteropus afer afer
TTATCTTCTGGATTTCTGTGTGTAGATTTTGTATCATTTCTAATTTTTCATTTATTTTGCCATTTTGTTCTTGTATTGTCTTTCAAAATTGTTCTGGAGTCCTCTCTGTATTTTTTTCAATACTGTCAGTGTTTTGCTTGATCTGTCTCTCAATTCATTGAAGGTACCTAAATATAATTCTTTTGAATTCTTTGTAAGAGAGTTCCAATGCTGCGTCTTCCTCAGGGATGTGTTTCAGGTCTGTATCTTGGTCCCTTGTTTCTCCTTCTTTATCTTGATATTTTGTTTGTATTGTGATGCTCTTGTCTCTGAGGTATTGTGATGTTTTTGTGTTTATATTTATTGGCGATTGTATGCTGCCCATTTTTTTTTTTTGTATGTTATCTATAAGCAGGGTACTGTGCTGTGCTCCTCTATTCATTAGTTGGCACTCACCTCCTGTCTCCTGACCAAGGGAGTTCATTAAGTCTTCAAGTTACTCTTACTTTTAAACTTCCTGTAGAAAAAAAATAGAAGAAAAGAAAAGGTGGGGTCCAATTGTGAACCTCCAAAGAGAAAGTGGGTAAGGTGCAAACAGCTCTATTTGAGGTTTGTCATCAACAAAGGGAAAAGGAAATTGCAACTGCAGAAAAAGCAAGCCATTTGCCAGCTAGCCCAATCACAGACACACAAATAGCTTAAAGGATTCCTGGGTATGGCAGGACTTTGTCATATTTGAATACCTACTTCTGGACTTTTAACTAAACCATTGTACTCCTTCCTGGAAGGAGAAAGACACTGACCCTTTCTGTGGGGAAAATTAGAGCAACAAATCTTTAATAAATTAAAGCAGGCCTTACTGCAGGCCCTGGCCTTAAGATAGCCAGATTTACATAGTCTTTTGATTTGTTTGTGCATGAACACTGAGTCATAGCGACCAGAGTTCTAACCCAGTTTGTGGGATTTGGAAGAAGGCTGGTGATATACTTCTCTAAAACTTTAGATCCGGTTACACAGGGCTGTCCTGCCAGCTTAGAAATGATAGCAGTAACAGTGAAGATTCTGAAAGCAGCTGGCAAGGAAGACCATCTGGGTTTTTACTGCTTATTCAGTCCTGTCAATCCTAAACCCCACAGCCACCCACTGGTTTTCCCGAGCAAGAATTTTTCAGTATCAAGTCTCTGTAGGAGACTAGCCAAGTGTGCAGATATAGCCAGCAACTAGCATAAACCTGGCTACCCTGTTGCCCACTTTGCCCCAAGCAGACCCTATTCATCATGATTTTGTCAGTAACCTCAACTTGATGACTGTAAAGATGCCAGATATCTCTGACCAGCCACGGCGTGAATCTGGTCTCACTTGTTTAGTAGATGGGAGTAGCTATGTGGAGAATGAATAATGGAAAGTGGACTACACAATCAGCAGGATTACCAAGGTCTTGCACAGACACTCCCTTATAGAAGATCAGCGCAGATGGATGAAGTAATCACAATGATCTAGGCATTGAGAATGGCACAGGGTCAGAGGGTGACAATATGCACAGATTCAAAAAGACTTACTTTGCAGGATTGAGAAAGCCATGGAAGTGGCCAAAAGACTATTGGGAGAGATTATTCCTATGTTTTAAATTCCACAGACAATTTCACTGGCATAATAATCAGTTGGTGTCTCAACATTTGGGTATCGAGTGAAAGTTTTATGCTGCTTGGAGACCCCAAACTAGAGGTAAAGTAGAAAGGATGAATCAAACTTTAAGGACTCATGTAGCTAAATTATGTCAAATGATTAAATTAAACTGGGTAAAAAAGTCCTTCTCATGGCCCTGTTCAGAATTAGAGTCGCCTCAAAAACAAAACTGAAGGTAAGTCCCTTTGAAATGATATATGGGCAGCCGTAGTGAAAAATCTAAATGCCACTGATTTAAATTATACCAATGCTGGTGTGGGTTTAGGGGCCAGGAATATTCAGGAAAAAGTAAGCTGTTTATAAAACAGTATTTGCGATAACAGGGCAAACTTTTCACACAGGAGGCTAATATTTGGGCTCAGACCTACAGCCCACTTCCTGAGGTCCCTGTACACATGGCCGAGTCAGGAGTCGAGATTATGTAAATCACTGGAATACTGAGTAATTCACAGAAAAGTGGAAAGATCCCTATGAAGTCTTGCTGTCTACACCAACTCTGGTGAAAGTGAGTGGCAAAGAGGCATGGCTACACCACACCAGGATCAAGGCTGCCTCTGCACAAGAGATCACTCAGCAGAGACCATCTGGTACAGTCCCTCAGAACTCTGGGAGGCAACTCAGAACTTAAGTGGCTTTACAAGAGAAGCCCCAGCAATGGATAAATAGACATTGTTTTTTTCAGAGGTAAAAAATAACTTTTTTATTACTTCTTACAGGGATCTACTTTGTAGAACAATATACTTTAGGTTTCCTCACCTTTCTTACTAGGATACACTCTATCTCTTACATTTTACCAGAAGCCCAGGTCAGGCAGAAATGAGACCTCTTTTCTGTCATTAGGCATTTCAGGAACAGAAACTAATCCATCTTTAAAACAAGACTGGTTTTGTGTGGTGGTGTTGTTGTTACGTGCCGTCGAGGCAGACCCTACCCATGGTGACCCCTCCTTGGGTTTCTGAGGC
>NW_006922333.1:572937-574291 GCF_000298275.1 Orycteropus afer afer
GCTGACATTGTTTTAAATAACCATCTAGCCTTGCATTTTCTTTTTGCCAGATACGGTGGGGTATATACTATTATAAATAAGACATGCCATGCTTGGATAAATACTTCTGGTGAGATTGAATTAAATTTGAATGCTATTCATAAAGTTATTTGATGGACAAAACCAAGGGCCTGGGACCAAAGAAGTGGAAGAAGCTTGTTTGAAAGCTTATTTCCCAACTTAAGCTCTTGGCTCACCCCCTTAATTACTTTGGGCCTTGTAGTAATAATCATATGTGCTTGTGTCCTGTGCTTCATGAAAGTAGCCTCCAAAGGAATGTCCAAAACCCTTGAGGCTACTCATAACTTTTCTCTATAAGACACCTAATACTAATGAACCTATACAACAAGACATTATTAGTTTTAGTCAGTTCCCCTCCTCCAGAAGAATTAACAATTCACCACCCCTGTACAGCATAGTGGGAGCTCTGGTAGCATAGTGGCTAAGACACTTGCCTGCTAACCAGACGACTGGCGGTTCAAACCCACCAGCCACTCCTCAGAAGGAAGGTTGGGCAATCCTACTTCCATAGTGATACTGCCTCGGAAACCCAAGGAGGGGTCGCTATGAGTCAGGGCTGACTCGACGGCACATAACAACAACAACAACGTACAGCAGTAAGTAGTTTAAGAAGGAGACCATCACTTCATTTCCCATGATTGTGAAACCTTAGAGAAAAGGGGGACTGTGGAAGGCTGAATTGGAAGGATGAAGGGGTCCCTCACTAAAAACTGTAACACTTTCACAGGCTAGCAGTCATGATTAAAGTGGATATTAATTATAGGGACTAACTTGGTTTTTTTCCCCTCCATTTTGCTTCTTTTGAAGTAAATAGAATAGCCAGTCCTTTTTACAGATGATGGGTTCTTTAGATTTGCTATTTTCAATTGCCTATTCTTTCAAGCCTAACCCTCTCTCATGACTGGTCTTGGCTAAGAACCATAGCTTATGGAGCAAGATGACTCTGGGAAGAGGGATGCTAAGTCTGGAGTAAGCAGGGAAGAGAAGAACAAAGACATTCCTAGTCATCTAAGACATCTTCAAGTTCCGGTAAGGTGGCGGACTAGGCAGAAAGACTGCACAGACCCTCTTCAACAAAGAAAAGGGAAAACAATTAACAGAGACAAAGAAGACCCCTGAGCCTTGAAGGGAAGGATATAGAAGTGGACTAAAACCCAACTAGCAGTAGAATTTGCATTATACCAAAAAAGGAGACAGATGGAGCTGTGGTCTGGCAGCTATACTGAGTGATTTTGACAGCATGGCACAGACAGCTTTGAGAGTGCTGAGTGATGGTAGGACCTAAGAATTAACC
>NW_006922333.1:577653-580219 GCF_000298275.1 Orycteropus afer afer
AAACAACCTAGATGTCCATCAACTGAGAAGTGAATAACCAAAGTATGGTACATACACACAATGGAATACTGAAGAATAATGTAGAATCTGCAAAACACTGCATAACGTGGATGAACTTGGAGGACATTATGTTGAGTGAAATAAGTCAATCACAGAAGGACAAATATTATATTAGTCTGTTATTATAAAAGTTAAGGAAAGGTTCATCTATAGTGGGAAATTTCCTTTGTTGGTTACCAGTGGTGGGAGGAGAGGGGAGGGAATGTTGTTTGATAGATAGAGATAAGTATTGATTTGGTTGAAGGGAAGGGCAATGTACCAAATGTGAGTGACCAATATGGCAGCATTGAAGAGAAAGACATAGAGAGGTACATGGGAGGTACAGACAAAAAATATGAACCCTTTTGCACATACAATACTGAGTTTTCAGTGAAGGCAAACATGGGTATATGGCTGGACAGTTGGGTGGACAGGCTGAACTATTAGGTATGTCTATGAAATGGGGAGTGTATCCAAGAACATGTATAGGGTTGGCAGACAATGGTCCTATAAGTTAATGTAATGATCAGAATTCCCAGGTGTATAGTAGAGTTGACAAGGGTCAAAGTTGTGGTCACTGCTTGGTCACAGCCAGCTACCCAGAGGGACCGAGTATTTGAGCCTGTGGGCTTGGGACCATAGTCACAGGGAACATCAAGCTCAATTGGCATATCATACTATACAAAACACTGTTCTGCCTCCTACTTTGTCGAGTAGTGACTGGGATCTTAAAAGCTAGCAAGCTGTCATCTAGTTGCAATGATGGGTTTCTCCTCATCTAGAGCAAAGAAGAATGAAGAAAACCAAAATTCATGGAAACAATTAGTCCTAGCGACTGGTACACCATCTGGTCTGCAGCCAATACAACTATGATATCAGAAGAACTAGTTGGTGCCTGGCTACCACTGTCATCCACGTGGAAGGAGATCCATCTAGGAGATGCTTGGTAGAGAGTGAGAACAATGTGGAACAAAAATCAAATTCATTTGGAGAAAAAAAAGGGGGGGAGGGACAAGATTTGCTTGTCCAATAGAGCCTGATGGAGCCACTAGACTATGGCCCCTAGCTGCTCTTCAGGTCTGGAACTGAACCCACACCTGTGGTTCCCAGCCAAACAAAATACAGGCATATGAGTTGAACAATTACCTCAGGTGGGATACCCTCCTTGGAGAGAACAATCATGAGAGAAAGAGGGGCTCATCATGCACAGGGAGACAATTCAGGGGGCAGAAGTGCATGGAGGGATGGACACTGGGAAGAGGTAACTATGGGGAGAACGTGGGAGTTGAGGTGTTCCATTGTGGTAAATTTTGTCAATGTCATGAGACAAAGTGTATGTGAACTGCTTTATGGAAAGTGAATTTGCTCTGTAAGTCTTCACCCAAATCACACACACACACAAAAATACACTTCATCCTCCTTCCTATTTCCCAATATAATCATGTTCACCCCTTTGCTCAAGGAGACAGGCATTTTGGAGAAATGAGTCTTAATGTCTCCTTGGGTATCAATACTCAATAAACCTTTTGCTTTCCTTCTTCAACCTGCTGTGATCATTAGCTCTTCACAACAGGGGGTAAGAACCTTGTTTTCCTACAGCAAGATGTACTGAGTTTCTTGGGGACAGACATAATGCCACCCAGCCTGCTCTTTCACAATAATACAACGGACATTGTAAGACCTGTGGCCTAAAAAGAAAGAGGAGAGGGAGTGCACATCTGTTTACCAAGGGTGGGAAACCCCTCAGTCCATCACAAGCTATAATAGGAATACTTCCCATGGCTGAACTGGTGATTTAGTGTACTCTGAGATGAGTGGTTATCTTCATTCCATAGTATTACTATGGCAATCTTGATAAGGGAGAGAAGTTGGACTGAGGTTGGTCTTATAAGCAGAGTTGTAGGAGATTTCCATAAACAGCTATCTTTTCTCTGCTCTTGTGACACTCTCTGGATATAGTCAGTGTAGGCACTCCCTGGAACGATATTGAGATCCCAACACTTTAGTCAAACAGCCTAAACATTATAAAAGTGATTAAATGGAAGTCTTGTCCTTCCCAAGAGTAAAAAAAAAAAAAAAAAAACTGTGGGGCTGAAAGGGTGGTCCAAATCACAAGATACATTTCTGTCTTTGCTCATGGCAGCCACTTAAAGATTTAAGAGCTCAAATTTTCCTGGTAGAAATGAGACAGATGGAAGCTACATAGGGAGATAGATTGAGATTCTCCAGAGCAACAGACTGCATAGTATATCCATGATAATTACAGGCATAGTTCACTTTCTGCCTTGACAGTACCCACCTGTAAAGTAAATACAAACTAAAAAGGGAAAAGTGTAGAGAAAAAGAGGATGGGCTGTTCTTGTTGTTAGGTGCTGTTGAGTCATCTCCGACTCATGGCAACCCTATGTACAACAGAACAAAACACTGCCTGGTCCTTTGCCAGCCTCACTGTCCTTGGTATACCTGAGTCCATCATTGCAGCCATTGTGTCAATGCATCTTGTTGAGAGCCTTCCCCTTTTTCATTG
>NW_006922333.1:580319-582063 GCF_000298275.1 Orycteropus afer afer
AGTCCATCATTGCAGCCATTGTGTCAATACATCTTGTTGAGAGCCTTCCCCTTTTTCATTGACCCTCCACTTTACCAAGCATTATATCCTCTGGGGAATGGTCCCTTCTGATTACATGACATTAGGTGAGACGAAGTCTGTCTATTCTTCCTTCCAGGGAGTATTTTGGCTGCACTTTGTCCAGGACAGATTTGTTAGTTCCTTTAGCAGTCTATGGTACTTTCAATATTCTTTGCCAACACCATAACTGAAAAGCATCAACTTTTCTTTGGTCTTCTTTATTCATTGTCCAGCCTTCACATGCATATGAGGTTAGTGAAAACACCATGGCTTGGGTTTGGTGCACCTTAGTTTTCAAGGAGACATCTTTGCTCATCATCACTTGAAAGAGGTCTTTTGCAACAGATTTTCCCAATGCAATACATCATCTGATGTCCTGACTGCTATTTCCATTGGTGTTGATTGCAGAACCAAGTAATATGAAGTCTCTGACAACTTCAATCTTTTCTCCATTTATCATGAGGCTGCTTATTGGTCCAGTTGTGAAGATTTTTTTTCTTTATGTTGAGCAGTAATCTACACTGCAGACTGTAATCTTCAATCTTCATCAGTAAGTGTTTCAAGTCATCCTCACTTTCAGCAAGCAAAGTTGGGTCGTTTGCATATTTCAGGTTCTTAAAGAGTCTTCCTCCAATCCTGATGCCACGTTCTTCTTCATATAGTCCAGCTTCGTGGATTATTTGCTCAGAATATAGATTTAATAAGTATGGTGAAAGGATACAATCCTGACACACTCCCTTCTCAATTTTAAACCAGACAGCATTCCCTTGTTTTGGTCAAACAACAGCGTCATTGCATATGTACAGATTCCTCATGAGAAAAAATAAGTGTTCTGAAATTCCCACTCTTCTCAATTTTACCAATAGTTTGTTATGAACCACACAATAAAATGCTTTTGCATAGTCAATAAAACACAAGTAAACATCTTTCTGGTATTCTTTGCCTTGAGCCAAGATCCATTTGACATCAGCAATGATATCCCGCATTCCACATTCTCTTCTGAATCCAGCTTGCATTTCTGGAAGTTTTCTGTCAATATACTGCTGCAATGATTTTTGAATTATCTTCAGCAAGATTTTACTTGCATGTGATATAAACGATATTGTTCAATAGTTTCCACATTCTGTGGGATCACCTTTCTTTGGAATGGGTACAAATATGGATCTCTTCCAGTCAGGTGGCCAGGTAGCTGTCTTCCAAATCTCTTGGCATAGCCAATTGAGTGCCTTCATTGCAGCATCTATTTGTTGAAACATCTCAACTGGCGTCTGCCTCATTTTTCGCCATTTCCTTCAGTGTAGCTTCGACTTTTTCCTTCAATATCATTGGTTCTTGATCATATGACACCTCCTGAAATGGATGAACATCGATCAATTCCTTTTGGCACAGTGACTCTGTCTATTCCTTCCACCTTCTTTTGATATTTCCTGCATCATTCAATATATTGCTCATGTTGTTGTCATTTGCCGTCGAGTCGGCCCCGACTCATAGCGACCCCTCCTTGGGTTTCTGAGGCAGTATCACTATGGAATTGGATTGCCCAACCTTCTTTCCGAGGAGAGGCTGGTGTATTTGAACCACCAGCCTTCTAGTTAGCAGTCAAGCTCCTTAGGCACTATGTTACCAGAGCTCCTGTATTGCCCATAGCCCATAGAATCTTTCAATATTCCAATTTGAAGCTTAA
>NW_006922333.1:582889-586847 GCF_000298275.1 Orycteropus afer afer
CTCCTTGTAGGCATATGGATATTATCCTATCACTGACAGCATTGTATTTCAGGATAGATCTTGAAACCTTCTTTGTGATGATGAATGCCATGCCATTCTACTTCAATTTGTTATTCCTGGCATAGTAGATCATAGGGTTGTCTGATTCCAAATGCCCAAAACCAGTTCATTTCAGCTCACTAATTCCTAGGACATTTATGCATTCCATTTCATTTTTGGCAATTTCCAATTTTCCTAGATTCATACTTCATACATTTGATGTCCCGATTATTAATGGATGTTTGCAGCAGTTTCCTCTCATTTTGAGTTGTGCCACAAAAGCAAATGGCGCTCCCAAAAGTTTTAGCCTATCCACATTATTAAGTTCGGCTCTGCTCTGAGGAGTCAGCTTCTCCCCAGTCATGTCTTGAGTGCCCTCTGACCTGAGAGTGTCATCTTCCAGCACTATATTGAACAATGTTTTAGGGCTATTCATAAAGTTTTCCAGTAATATATCCCACAGTGTTTCACTCCTTTTCATAAGGTTTTTACTGGACAATTCTTTGATAAGTGGATGGGTTTCGTCTCTCTTCCAAGTCTGTCTGATTCTGGAAGCTTCACTGAAACTTGTCCACCAGGGTCAACCCTGCTGGCATTTGAGACACCAGTGTCATACTTGCAGCCTCACAGCAACATGCAATCCACCACAGCATGACAAACTGACAAACAAGTTCATATCCTTAGCTGTCCTAAACAGCTCCTCTTACCTCCTGGTCTCCCTTAGCTGTTCCAAACCCCACCAGCTAGATTCTTTGTCTCTCTTAGGTGTTCCAAACCACCACCAGCTTGCTTCCTGGTCTCTCTTAGCTATTCCAAACCACTGCCTGCTTGCTTCCTGGTCTCTCTTACCTGTGCAGCTCACATGAATATAAGGTAATTGAAAATATCATGGAGGGGTAGGATCTTTTTTAGAGGAGAAAACACAGTCCCTTTCTCACCCTGAGGTTCAGTGTCTCCTTAAGCATCTTGCCCAGAAACCAAATTAAACAGGGACTGCCTGGCTATATAGAATGTATTTAATTTGGAATGAACCCCTATTTACAGTGAATTAAATTAAATAATTTACTGTCAAATTTGGGACAGAAAGAAGGTATCCCAGCTAAAAGACCCTGAACAAGTTGTGTAGGAAATGAACTTGGAAGGTTACCTCATAAAGGCCCAGACAGACTGTCAACAATAAAAGTTAGCTGAAGCCAATCATCTTTTCTGTTAGATAAGGATGTTAGAATGGTCATATCAGGCAGCAGAAGATATGTGACATGACAGCTTAGCAAATCCAGAGTAGGATGAGTATGATGGCTAGTACTAAAACAATTCAAGAAGCTATAAATTCCCTAAAATTAATTTTTTTTAATCATGAAGGATTAACTCAGAGACAGTTGCTGAGTGTTAATTCTACAAGCAGCATCTTAAGCCAAATTTTTAACAACAATGACACTTCCCCTTTCCTAGGTCAACTAAACCATCTATAGCCAGGTCCCCCGCTTAAGCATAAATCCTACAATGAACAAAACAGGTTATACTGGACTTTATTGGATAAAGGGGTCCCAAATTGGACGATCTTTGGTATATCAGTGGAGCAATTAAAATACTTACTCTTTTTGTGTGTTGTTGAGTTGATTCCAAGTCATAGAGACCTTATTGGGCAGAGTAGAAGTGCCCCATTGATTCCTAGGTGGTGTAGTGGCTAACGCATTTGATTGCTAATCAGTAGTTTGGTGGTTCGAATCCACCAGCCACTCTGCAGGAGGAAGACTGGGCAATATACTTCCATAAAGATTTACTGACTTGGAAACCCTAAGGAGGTCGCTATGAATCAGAATAGACTCGATAGCAGTAAGGATTTCTTTTTTTTTTTAAATATCTTTTTCATAGGTCTTTATTCAAGTTTTTGAAAAAATGTTGAATGAGGTAAGGCCTGGATCTTTAGAGACCTGTCTTGCAGTTGACACTGATGTTTTCAGTGTTTGAGTTTCCTTTTCAATCAGTGATAAATGCACTCAATTGTTCTGTAGGGAAGAGAGTATGATTTAATGAATAGAGCAAGAGACTAAGATTCCTATAAATATAAATCTGACACAAACTTTAACATTGACCTTGGATAACTCAGTTAACTTTTCTTTAACTAATTTAGAAGTAAGAAGGCTGAATTAAACTTGCTTTCTGTCCCAAATTCAGGGATTCTATTATCCAACCCATATTTCGCCATTAAAAGAGATAGTTTTGTACTATCTCTTTAAGTACTCATTTCCTCTTTTAAAGACAAGGCAATAACATTTCTCTTTGGCCTAATAAACTATATTTCAGTAAAGGTAAGCCTCATAATTTTCTCCAGACAGTTTTATTTCAATTCATTCTACAAATGTTTGTTGAGTGCATACCTCATTGGGTACACTAAGTGACAAAATATTGTCTTTTTAATATTGGTTTCAGACAGCATTTACCTCGAAACAAAGTTCAGAAGAAAGGAAGAGGCAGGGAAGAAGACAAACCTAGTGAGGAAGTGGGAAGAGTGCCATTACATTGAAGGAATTGCAGCTAACATTATGAAACAAAATGTGTACAAACTGTTGAATGCAAACTAATTTGCTCTGTAAATTTTCACCCAAAGCACAGACAAAAAAAAAAAACAAAGATTACAGACAAGAAAACCCTAGGAGCAGCTCTACTTTGCAGTTGCCATAAGTTAGAATTGACTTGGTGACAATTGGTTTTTGGTGCTGGTGGTTGGTGGTGGTTTGTTTTCTATGTTTTTTTTTTTTTTTTAATTTTTATTGTGATTTGGGTAGAAGTTTACAGAGCAAATTCATTTCCCATACAGAAGTTCATACACATCTTGTTTCATTGCATTGACTGCAATTCCCCACAATGTAACAGCTCTCTTCCCACTTCCTCACTGTAGTTACCTCTTCCCTGTGTCCTTCCCTCCCATGCACTCCTGGTACCCCAGCTATCTCTCTGTGCGAACACCGCCCTTCTGTTCTCCCACAATTGATCCCTCCAATGAGTGTATCTACCTGATGTAAATGGTCACCCCATATGCCTGTCAATTGTTTGGCTAGAAGCCGGAGTTGTTAATTCAGTTCCAGACTTGAAGGGTAACTAGGAGCTATAGTCTCAGGGGTCTCACCAGGCTCTATCAGACCAGAAAACATGGTTTTTTTTTTTAATGTAGTTTTGAGTGTTCTTCCACATTGTTTTCCCACTCTATCCACGATCTCCTGCACCAATCTCCCTTTGAGTGGTTGACAGTGGTAGTTTGGCACCATCTAATTCTTTTGGTCTCATGGTCATATAGGCTGAGGATCACATGGTCTACTAGTCCCTTGGACTAATTGTTCCCATGTGTCTTTGATTTTCCTCATTCTTCTTTTCTCTGGACAAGGAGAGACTCACCATTGCATCTAGATGGCCATTTTCAATCTTTCAAGACTCCAGTCGCTACTCAACAAAGCAGGATGTAGAACAATGTTTTTTATAGTATATTATGCCAATTGAGCTTGATGTCACCTGCGACTATGGTCTTGAGCCCACAGGTCCAACTACTCTCTCCCTCAGGGTAGCTGGCTGTGGCCAGGAAGCCACCAGAAACTTGTCCCTTGTAAACTTTACTATGTTGTGGTTGTTAGGTGCTGTCGAGCCATCTCTGACTCATGGTGACCCTATGCACAGCAGAACGAAACACCTCCAGGTCCCACAACAGCTCCACAATCCCTGCTATGCTTGACCCCATTGCCACAACCACTGTGTCAATCCATCTGGTGGAGGGCCTTCCCCTCCTATACACCTGGACATTCTTACAGCACATACAAATACGCATATAGAAACATCATCTGCCAACCCTATACTGTGAGTCAATCTGAAGCCAGAGTCTAGTAGCCTCCAGGAAAATCTTTAACCAGAAACCTTTTAGTGTCAG
>NW_006922333.1:610563-611321 GCF_000298275.1 Orycteropus afer afer
GAGACAAAGTATATGTGAACTGCTGTATGAAAAGTGAATTTACTCTGTAAATCTTCACCCAAATCCTAATAAAAAAAAATTAAAAAAAAAAAAAGCTTACAGAGTAAAATCATTTTCCATACAGCAGTTCATACACATTTTGTTTCATAACATTGTCTATATTCCCCATAATATAATAGCTCTTTTACTACTTCCTCTCTGTGGTTACCTTTTTCCTATGTCCTTCTTTCCTATGTATTCAAGCCCTCTGAGCTATCTCCCTGTGCAAATACTTCCCTTCTGATCCCACATGTTTCATTGTTCTAAAGAGTGTACCTACCTGGTGTAAATGTTCATCTTATATGCCTGTCTATTGTTTGGCTTGAAACCATAGGAGTGATTTCAGTTCCAAGTCCAAAGGGTGACTAGGGCGCATGCTCTGGTGTGTTTCACCAGTCTCTATCAGACCAGTAACCCTGCTTTTTTTTTATGATTTTGAATTTTGCTCCACAGTTTTTCACACTCTATCCAGGATCTCCTGAACTGATCCCTTCCTAAGTGGTTGAAAATAGTAGCCAGGCACCATATAGTTCTTGTGGTCTCAGGGTCATGTATGCTGAGGTTTGCAAAGTCCACTGGTCTATTGGCATAATTGTTTCCATGTGTCTTTCATTTCCTTCACTCTTCTTTGCTCTGGACAAGGAGAAACCAATTGTTGCATCTAGATGGCAGCATTTCACTTTTTAACTCCCCAAATGGAACCTGCCCTTAAGGCCACC
>NW_006922333.1:611776-630538 GCF_000298275.1 Orycteropus afer afer
AACCTTCCTTCCGAGGAGTGGCTGGTGGGTTTGAACCACCATCCTTCTGGTTAGCAGTCAAGTGCCTTAGCCACTATGCTACCAGAGCTCCCAATACTAGGGGAAAATTAACAGTTTGAACTCACCCACACATGAATCAGGAACAAAACAGGCGATCTTCAGAATGGGCCTCAATTCATTTTTACCTTTGAAGGCCAAAAAAATATCTTCACTCAGTTGCCATGATATACTTAAATAGCCCGGTGATGGTGCATAGACTTTCGAAGAAGAACTTAGATGCCTGCATGGCATTCCCACCAGGAACTCAGATTTGGCATCATATTGGTGACATTGTCATAACTATAACTGACCAAAATTCTACCCTAATAGCTAACACGAATGTGAATAAACACGTCATTGAGAAAACTATTACCCTATACAAGCTACACCCCCCCTCAAAGTCTGTAAAATTTTGGGACTATGTTTGAAACTCATAGGATTAATTAATTCAACTTCAATAAAAGATAAACTCCTATAACTACAACCACCCACATTAGTAAAGGAGGCCCAACATGAATATTTTCGTTCTGGTGTAATTACATTTCTCACCTCCAGTACTTACTAGTCTCTATCAAGTCACCTATAAATCCTCCACTTTTCACTGGGGACCTGAACAACAACAGGCACTAGAGATAATGATAAAGGTAAACACATTGGTTCTTCCAGAAGTGCTCCAAGGGCAAGACTTACAATTAGGTATTTTTGCAATCCCTAAATGTGACTCTTGGAGCCTCTGAAACAAATGGACATGTAAACAATGGCCTATGGGTATCTGGTGTAAACAGTTTCTAGATTCAGCCCAAAGATATTTGCTACTGGAGACACAATCCCTAGTGGCATACTCACTACTAATTAAAACTGAAAGCCTTTATTAGGGCACGTAAAATTACCCTCTGTAACAAGATTAAATCATGCCTTGGGTAATGAAAAAAAGCCTCCCATAGCATTGGGAGAGCAATAATGGTCTGCTTATTAAAGTGGAAATGTTATTTGCAGGATCTAGTTAAACTTGGTCCTATCACAATATCACAACTCCTCAGGGAAGTAGTCACATATCCCACAACTGAGTTTTATGTACCAAAGCTCCAAGAACTGATTCCCACTCATTTTGCAATGGGAACCAGAGGGAGAATGGTAAGCAGTTTTAAAACAATAAAAGCTTACCAATGGAGAAAGTGTTGAATATCAGGGAGACAGGCAATGGACAGCCGCAGCCTATTACCCCTATTGAAATTAAAATGCCAGTGTCCATATGGGCTAACTTGTGTGCAGTACTCCTAGCAATACAGTGTGCTCTTGAAAAACATATTTCTATAGTTTATAAACTTCCTCTCTTACATACTCTATCAGTGGTTAATGGACTAACTACATGATTAAGACTGTGGCAAGGCAAGGGCTGGAAAATACAAGGTCAAGATATTTGGAATAAGAGTATATGGGGGGAAATTGCTGAATTGACCTTACTTTCCCTGTTCCTGTATAACACACTTCAGTGCACACTAAGAAAGCATGATTAAAGACTAATATCATGCCAAAGATGAAATAATAACCAAACTACCAAAGCAAGAAAGGAAAGGAGGTAGCTCCATGACTATAGATGAACCATCCTAAAATCTCTTGATGGTAAAAGATGATTTTATCTGATGATAAAAGATCAGATATTTGGATATCATGTATTTATAAAAAATAACCAATAGAAGAATTCACCTGACTGAAGACATTTACACCAAGACAGTAAGAATTTCCCAAACAAGAAAACAAACTCACTACCATCAAGTTGATTCCAACTCATAACAACCCTATAGAACAGAGTAGAACTGTCCCACAGTTTTTCCAATGTTGTATGTCTTTTGGAAGCAAACTGTCACCTTTCTCCCATGCAGTGGCTGGTGGGTTCAAACCAACAACCTTTTGATTAGCAGCCCAATGCTACAACAACAGCACCATGAGAGCTCCTTAGAAATTGCCCCAAATGCCAAAAATATATTTATTGGTCCAACTATATGGGAGGTTAAGTTCACTGAGGGTAAGAGATGCACTCTAATTGGCAAATAGACTTCATTGGGCCTCTCCATCCAGTGACAAAAACCATTAAATATGCTTTGATAATGATAGTAGTAGATACATATACTAGTTTCCTCTTGCCTACCCACACAAGATGCCAACCTGTTAATGAGTCTTTAAATAAACACCACTTACTGTGCTTGAGGTTTTCACAAGTTATAAACTCAGGTCAAAATTCTCACTTCATTGCAAAGTAGACACAATAATGGAAATTAGAAAATAATATTGCCTGAATGTTCCACCAACCTTATCATCCTACAGTCCTCAGTATTTTAGAAGGTCATAAGGAGCTTTTAAAACAGAGAATATTGAGAGAACCTGTTGGGCAATTGTCACCCAAGTAGACAAAACTGCTCCCAATAATCTTAATATTGCTAAACTCATGCCCTTATGGCATTACAACACCATATTTAAATGCATTGCAAACAAGCAGGTCATCAGTAGAGAATCTGTACTCCTGCTACCTCAATGCCCAATATAATGCAATTATAAGTTTTTACAAACATGGGAACTCTAACATTGTCTTTCACAGAAAAGAAGCAACCACCTGGTACTTTCATTTTTCCTTTCTCCCTTAGAGAAAATACAGAGCCTAACTACTTTTCCTTCGACTCTGATAAGGCTCTCTCATGGACCACTGATTCTGGGACCATTGTCAACCTGCATCTTCTTATTGTCCAATATAAATTGAGTAAACAACCCACTACCATAAGGAGAGAAAAGTATGCTCACTTACACTTTTTGCTCCTTTAAAAGCACTGAGCAACAGAGTAGACCCTACAGCCAACACCAAGGAGACAGAATTTGTCATCCCAAGACCAAGCAACATAGTTTAGGTGATTAGCAGAACAGAATAAGATCCTACACTACTGGCCAATAATCACTTCTGAACTTTCAACTTCCCTATTCTGTTGAGATGTCCCTGCCCCCTGCCTTACCTGAAGAAGACTTACCTTTAATGAGTTTGAGGGATTTGGGGGTTGGTTAAAAAAAAAAAAAATCTGGCCACGAAGTGGCAGAAACACACCATAAGCTTTATTTGGGTGACATTTTAACAAGTTTCCTTGCAGAGGGACTTCCTTATAACTCACAGTATGAGAACTTCCAAAGGCAAGTGATGGGGATGGGGGAAATGTGGTGGGATATCCAGAAGGCTGGTGGTTCAAATCCACAAGCCACTCCTTGGAAGGAAGGTTGGGCAATCTACTGTAGTGATACCGCCTTGGAAACCCAAGGAGGGGTCTCTATGAGTCGTGCCCAACTTGATGGCACATAACAACAACAACATAGGGCAAAGGAATTCCTGTGGGAGAAAGAGATCTTATGTGAATACACAATATCACTCAGCCAAACAGCAGAGAGCCTTTAGGTCAGACAACTCCAAAAAGCAACAGCAGGTATGGGGTCTTTTATAGCCCTAGGGTTCATTTTTTCTATAACTAACAGAGGTTGAGTGCCATTACTTGGAGCATGCAAAGCAGGCACATAGTAAATGGCTAAAAAATACTTATTTGGAATATATTTTAAACAGTTATTGTTGTTGATGATGATGTTAGGTGCCACTGAGTTGGCTTTACCTCACAGTGACCTTATGTACAACAGTATGAAACAGCACAATTCTCACAATCCTTGCTATGCTTGAGCCCATCATTGCAGCCACTGTGCCAATCCATCTCATTGAGGATCTTTCCCTTCTTTGATGACCCTCTGTTTTACCAAGTACAATATCCATCTCCAGGGAATGGTACCTTCTGACAAGGCCAAAGTAGGTGAGAAGAAGTCTGTTCATTCATGCTTCCAAGGTGCATTCTGGCTGTACTTCCTCTAGGACAGATTTGTTCATACTTCTGGCAGCCCATGGTATTTGCAGTATACTGTGACACCACAATTCAAAGGCATCAACTCTTTTTCAGACTTCCTTATTCACTGTCCAGCTTTCACATGCATACAAAGTGATTGAAAATAATATGGCTTAGGTGAGGCACACCTCATGATTCACAGTGACATCTTTGCTATTTAACATTTAAAAGAGGTGTTTTCAACAGATTTTCCCAGTGCAATATGAAGTCTTGTTTCTTTTTCTTTCTTCTTCTGCTTTTTTTTTATTTTTTTCAATTGTTTTTTTGGGTGCAAATTTACAGAGAAGAATTTGTTTTACATAAAACAGTTCTTGTTCATTGGGTTTCACTCCCCAATTACCATCCCCAACCTTAACCCACTCTTATCCTCTCCCTTCCCAGTGACCTCCCCATCCCTGTGCCCTGCCTAGTTATGCAATCCTGTCAGTCCAGCTTTTCCTCCATGTGAATGCTGCCCCTCCGGTGTCCCATGGCCAATTGCTCCAAGGGGTGTATCTCCGTAGACTAGGTGGGTGCATTGCCCTGGGTTGGGTGTAAGTCTTCTTACTGTTGGGCTTACAGCCAGCCCTTGGGAGATAGTTTTATCCCAGGCCTGAAGTGTATCCCAGGGCCATAGTCTTAAAGGTCCCACAAAACTCCACCCAGACAGTAAATCTGGTCATTATTGTGTTTTTGAATTTTGGTCCATGTTTTCCTCTCACTCTATCCAGGATCTCCAGTTTTGATCTCTTCCTGAGTGGTTGATATTGGTAGCCAGGCACCATCTACTTCTTCTGGTTTCAAGGTCCATCATATTCTAGAGCTTATTGTTTCCAAATGCCCTTGGTTTTCTTCACTCTTCTTTGCTTCAGATGAGAGGAGACCATTAGCTGCATCTTAGATGGCCACTCGAAGGCTTTTAAGACTCCAGTCTCTACTCACCAAAGTAGATTGTGGAACAAGATTTTTATGTATTATGTTGTGCCGATTGATCCTGGTGTCCCCCAATACTATGGTCCTGAGTTGGCATATCTGGTGGTTCTCTCCCAAAGTTTCTGGCTCTCTTGGAGCCATTATTCCAAGTCTGTCTTCTGTTGATTCTGTAGTGATTGTGGGTATTTTACATCGTGAGTATATGTGCAAGATTATTCTCAGTTGAATCTAGAATATATTACTCTTCACCATCCCAATCTGATCTTCTCAGTTGTCTATGCATTTATCTGTAGCCTGGTGTTTGGTGTTAGTGGTAATGCAGTATTGTGCATATACCGGTATTAGCCTCTGTTTTCTGTATCTTATGTGCACAATTTGGTGTCCTCCCTTTCCCCAATGTTATCATCCTGGTCACAGAATCTTTCCATACCATCACTCCCCTTAACTAACTCAGTGTGTGGCCCCCAATTAGTCTGAAATTTTTCCCTCCCTTTCCCTACCATCCCTGGTAACCTACAAAGCGAGTTCCCTTCCCTAAGCAAACCCTTCAATGACTTTTTACAGTAATGGGCTAATACAATATTTCTCCTTCTACATTTGACTTATTTCACTCAGCATAATGTCCTCCAGATTCATCCACATTGTGAGATGATCTGCACGTTCTTCACTGTTTTTTAGTGTATCATAGTATTCCATTGTGTGAATGTACCATAATTTGCTTATCTATTCATCTGTTGATGGGCATTTAGATTGTTTCCTTCTCTCTGCTATAGTGAATTGTGGTGTGATGAACATGGGTGTGCATATGTCTGCTTGTATCTTATCTCTCAACTATTTAGCATATATTCCTAGTAAAGGTATTGCTGGTTCAAAAGGTATTTCTGTTTTCAGTTTTTTAAGGAAATGCCATACCATTTTCCACAATGGTTGTATCATTTTACCGTTCCACCAGCAGTGTATGAAAGTTCAATCTCTCCACAATCTCACAAGCATTTGTTACATTCTGTCCTGTTGAACGTTATTATTATTGCTGGGGTGAGATGATATCTCATTGTTGTTTTGATTTGAATCTCTCTAATGGCTAGTGATCCTGAACAATTCCTCATGTGTTTGTTGGTCACTTGTATGTCATCTTTAGTGAAGTGTCTGTTCATGTCCTTTGCACATTTTTGAATTGGATTGTTTGTCTTTTTGTTTTTGAGGTGTTGAAATTTTCTATAAATTTTGCAGATATGTCCTTTGTCAGATATGTCATAGGCAAATATTTTTTCCTTATCTGTGCAGTCTCTTTTTCCCTTTTGGAGAAGTTTTCAATGCACATAAGAATTTAATTTTTAAAAGATCCCAGTCATCTAGCTTCTCTTCAACCTCTTGTGCATTGTGGATTATGCTTGATAGTTTATTAATGCCATAAATTAGGGCCCCTAGATTTGCCCCTATTTTGTCTTGACAGAGCTTTATAGTTTTGGATTTTATAGTCTTTGATCCAACTTGAGTTTGTTTTTGTGTATGGCATGAGGTATTGGTCTTGTTTCATTTTTCTGAAGGTGGATATCCAATGTTTTCACCACCATTTGTTGAAAAGGCTATCTCCTCCCCACTTAATGGGCTTTGATCCTTTGTCAAAGATTAGCTTTCCATAGACGGATGGGTCTATTTCTGTGTTTTTTATTCTGTTCCATTGCTCTATCTGTCTACCATTGTACCAATACCACACCATTTTGGCTACTGTGCTATATAGTAGTTTTTGAGATCCGGATGTGAGACCTCCTACTTTGTTCTTCTTCTTCAATAGTGCTTTGCTTATCTGTGGTCTCTTTCCTTTCCATATGAAGTTAGTAATTTGTTTTTCCATATTCTTAAAAAATGTTGATGGTGTCTGGATTGGGATTGCATTAAATATTTAGATTGCTTTGGGTAGTATTGACATCTTCACAATATTCAGTTTTCTTATCCATGAATAAGGCAAGTTCTTCCACTTATGCAGATCCCTTGTAGTTTCTTGTAGTAGTGTTTCATAGTTTTCTTTGTATAGGTCTTTGGTGTCTCTGGTAAGATCTATTTGTAGATATTTTATTTTTTCAGTGGTGCTCTGGTTATGTAGTGCCACTCTGACAGGAATATACCATAAATGGGATGGCCTTAACAAACAGCAGTTTATTTTCTTATAATTTGGAGACTTTACATTCAAGTTCAAAAGACCAGGCTCTAGGGGCTGGGTGAAAACCCCTCAAGCTTGGGCTTTAGCTCTGCCTCCAGCTCCCCGCCCACTGAAGCTACAGGCTTTTCTTCACTCAGACAGCTGCTGGCTGCTAAGGCTGCCAAGCCCAAGATTGACAAGTAAAAAGACACGGTCCTGATGTTACCAAACCACATGGCAGGCCATTAATTCAAGTCCATTGTAAGTCCCAACATTGGCAAAGAATGGCAGGCTGCTGAACAATGACACGGCTACATGTAGGGTCCAAGCATGCCATAAGCTAGAGACCATGCCCAAAGTTGCTTCTTATATATTGGAAGCAGACCACATACCCAAAGCAGCTACTCAGCTGCTTGTGCTAGATCCCACCATGGAGTTGATTGCCAGTCTCATCATGGGGAATCACTACTACCAGCTGGCCAGCCACTCAACCAGGCCCAGCCAAGTTGACATACAAACATAACCACCACAGGTAGCTATTGTAAATGGTATTGTTTTCCATAATTCTTTTTCAGAGGACTCTGTTAATGTAGAAGAATCCAACTGCTTTTTGTATATTGACTTTGTCCTGCTACTTTGTTGAACCTCTCTATTAGTTCCAGTAGGTTTTTTTGTTTTGTTTTGTGAGTCTCTTGGGTTTTCTACGTACAATATCATATCATCTGCAAATAGAGAAAGCTTTACTTCCTCTTTGCCAATTTGGATTCTTTTATTTCTCTTTCTCACCTTATTGCCCTGGCTAGGAATTCCGATACAATGTTGAATAGAAGTGGTGATAGAGGGCATCCTTGTCAGGTTCCTGTTCATAAGGGGAGTGCTTTGAGTCTTTCTCTGTTAATAATAATACTGGCCATTAGCTTTGCATATATGCCCTTTACTATGTTGAAGAATTTCCCTTCTCTCCTTGTTTTGTTGAGATTCTGAACAGGAATGTGTGTTGGATTTTATCAAATGCCTTTTCTTCATCGTTGATATGATCATATGGTTTTCTTTTGTTTTGTTTATGTGATGGATTACATTGATTGTTTTTATGATGTTGACCATTCTTGCAGGTATGAATCCCACTTGGTCAGGATGTATTATTTTTTTGATATGTTGTTGAATTTTATTGAAGATTTTTTCATCTATGTTCATGAAGGATATTAGTCTGTAGCTTTCCTTTAAAATGGTATCTTTCTTTGGTTTTGGTATCAGTGTTATGCTTGCTTCATAAAATGAATTTGAAAGTGTTCCATCTTTTTCTATGTTTTAGAATAACTTGAGTAGTATAGATGCCAACTCTTCCCTGAACATTTGGTAAAATTTTTCAGTGAAGCCATCAGGGCCAGAATTTTTTATTGTGGGAAGTTTTTTTTTTTTTTTTTTTTTTAATGATCTCAGTTTCTTCTTTTGTTATGAGTCTGTTCAAGTATTCTGTCTCTGACTGGGATGGTTAATTATGTCTTGTGCTTCTAGAAACTTGTTCATCCCTTCTAGGTTCTTGAATCTGTTGGAGTACAGTTCTTCATAATATTCTGACAATATCTTTTTACTTCAGTTTGTTCTGTTGTGATGTCACCCTTTTTGTTTATTATTTTTGTTATTTGCATCTTCTCTTTCTTTCTTTTGTTAGATTTTCCAGTTGTTTGTCAATTTTGTTAACCTTTTTGAAGAACCAGCTTCTTGTTTTGTTGATTTTCTCTATTTTATTTTTTGTTTTGTTTTAGTTTTCTGTTTTGTTTATTTCTGCTCTGATCTTTATTATTTCCTTACTTGTGGATACTATAGCTTCCTTTTGTTGCTCTTTTTCTATTGTTGGACTTGTTGAGTTAGAGTGTTGATTTTGTTTCTTTCTCCTTTTTTGATGTGTTCATCTATTGCTATAAATTGACCTTTGAGTACTGCTTTCACTGTGTCCCACAGGTTTTGGTAAGATGTATCATCATTCTTTTTATTTTTCTAGGATTTTTTTTTCACACTTTATTTCTTCTCTTACCCAGTAGTTTTTGAGCAGTGCATTATTCAGCTTTCACGTGTATGATATTTTTCCCTTGATCTTCCTATTATTAATTTCTAATTTTATAGCATTGTGTTCTGAGAAGATGCTTTATTGTATTTCAATGTTTTTTAATTTATTGAGGATTGTTTTATGTCTTAATATATGATCTATTCTGGAGAACGATCCATGTGCACTGGAGAAGAATGTGAATTGTTCTTTTCTTGGGTGGAGTGCTCTGTATATGTCTATGAGGTCAAGTTGGCTTATGGTGTTGTTGAGTTCTTCTGTATCTTTGTTGAGACTTTTTTTTTTTCCTAGTTGATCTGTCCCTCCTTGAAAGTGATGTGTTAATTTCGATAGTTGACCATTTTTCCTTTTAGTTAATATTTGCTTCATGTATTTTGGAGCACTTTCATTGGGTGCATAGATATTTATTATGGTAATGTTCTTGGTCAATTGACCTTTTTAGCATCATATAGTGTCCTACTTTGTCCCTTATGCTGTTTTTCACCTTTCGATCTATTTTTATCAGAAGTTAATATTCTCACTTCTGCTCTTTTTTAGTTACCATTGACTTGATGTATTTTTCCCCTCCTCTCAACTCTTACTTTATCTTTATCTTTGTGTCTAAGGTGGGTCTCTTGTAGGCAGCATATTAATGTGTCTTCTTTTTTGATCCAGTCTGCCACTCTCTTTCACTTGATGGGTGCATTTAGCCCATTCACATTGATTGTAATTAGTGATAGGTATGAATTGATTTCTGTCATTGTATTGTATTGTCATTGTATTGTATTGTGTTTTTGTCATGTTAGTGGAGATTTCCTTGGTCCAAACACTTTTGTGCTGAATTCCTTTTTGTTATCAAGTGTTCCTCTCCTTTCTTCTTTATTGTTGGTTTTGTGCTTACTAACTCCATATTTTCCTTCTTTTGGGGTTTGCTTAAGGGGATTGTTAATTTTCTCTGTGGTTACCTTGGAGTAAATTCATGTCTCTTTAATTTTGAAACAGTCTATTCCACAAGGACATTGTCTCGTCTTCCTCCCCATTTGGAAGTTTTATTCTTATAACTTTTATTCCCTGAATTGCTTTGTTACTGGTGTTGTCTGCAGATTGACTACGTTGTTTCTTTGTGTACAATGTTTTATGAGCTTATTTTGAGCATCTCTTTCTGATTTGGTTTTATTGTTGATGTCAAGTGTCCTGATTTAATTTGTTGTTCTCTGTTGTGGGTTCTCTATTGGAAGGACTTCCTTAAGCATTTGTTATAGGGTTCGTCTGATTTTCACAAAATCCCTTAATTTATGTTTGTCTGAGAATGTCTTGATTTCACTTTCATATTTGATGTACAGTTTGGCTGGATATGGAATCCTTGTTTTGAAGTTCTCTTCCTTCCGAGTTTTACATATACCGTCCCATTGCCTTCTTCCCTGCATGGTTTCTGCTGAGTAATCAGAATGGAGTCTAATTGCTTGTCCATTGTAGGTGACATTTCCTTTTTCCCAGGCTGCTTGCAGGATTCTTTGTCTTTGGAGAGTTTGATTATGATATGTCTTGGTGACTTTCTCTTGAGGTCTATCGTGTATGGGGTTCTTTGAGCTTCTAGGACAAATATCTTTTCTTCCTTCATGATGTGGGGAAAATGTTCTGTTAGCAAGTCTTCCAAAATTTTCTCAGTTTTTTTTTTTTTTTTTTTAATTGCATCTTGTTGTTCTGGTACTCCAATGAGGCATATGCTGTTTCTTTCTTTCTTTATTTTTTTTTAAATTTTTTTTTTAATTGTGATTTGGGTGAAAGTTTACAGAGCTAATTCACTTTCCATACAGCAGCTCACATACACTTTGTTTCATGACATTGACTGGAATTTTCCACAATACAACAGCTCTCCTCCCACTTCCTCCCTATAGTTATCTCTTCCCTGTGTCCTTCTCTCCAATGCTCTCCTGCCCCCCCCAGCTATCTCCCTGTGCATGCACAGCCTTGCTATTCTCCCATGATTGCTCTCTCCAAGAAGTGTATCTACCTAATGTAAATGTTCAGCTCACATGCCTGTCTTTGTATGTTGTTTCTTTTCATATCATCCCATAAAACTCTTTGGTTCTCTTCATTTCTTTTAAATCTTTCTTCTGATTTTTCTTCATACAGGCTGGTGTCAAGGGGTTTATCTTCTAGTTAGGAAATACATTCTTCAGCATGTTGTAGTCTACTCTTTTGTGCTCCTACTGTGCGATGTAACTCTATAATTTTAGTGTTCATCTTCTAGATTTCTAACTACTGTTTTCAAATGAGTTCTGATTGTACATTAATCTTGTTATTTTGTTCTTGAACAGTTTTATTGAATTTTTCCAGGGTAATATCTGTGTTCTCCTTGATTCTGTTTGCAGTTTCCTTGATCTCTTGTAGAGTTCTATATACATATCTTCTAAATTCCTTCATGGATAATTCTATTGCCTCTTCTTAATTTATGTTAAATTAGTTTTTAGGCTGGGTGTGGTGAATTGCTTGATGTGGCCCTTCTAGCCATTTTCCTCCTTTTGTGATGTAATGTAAATCCTGTTATCAATGTTTATTTAAGGTGATGTGGTAGTTAAGGTTGTGTGTCAACTTCTCTGGGCAGCTGGTAGTAGTTTTTCCCAATAATAACTGGCAATTGACTCCATGGTAGAATTTTCCATAAGCAACTCTGTAGGTGCTTTTAAACTACTGATTGTTTATGCCATCCATTTGGGTTATTTCTGTTGGAGCAGCACAGGTGGGATATATCTTGAGTCCTACCTTGCTGGAATGTATAACTCAAATCACCACCCTCTGCTTCCTTGAGGGTATTCTTATGAATCTTCTGGAAAACTTCACCCTCCTCTTCTTCCGATTCTGCATTTTGGCTCATTGTCTTCTTAGCCCTGGATTTGAGACAGCAGCTGCCATCTGATGTGCTGATTGAGGTTCATCAAACCCTAAGAACTGGGAGTATCCTCCAGACCTACTTATAGACCTGGGACTTGGTAGCCTGCCAGCCTCCCAGCCTCCCAGACTCCCAGCCTCCACCACCACTACGTGAGATGGTACCTTGGTTATCTGTGAGTTCTGTGAGTCGTTACAGCCAAACACAGAACCATAAGATGGGTTAGATTACTGACAGAAGGAGGAGGAGTTAATGTCTGAAATGATGGAGTAGTGTGATAGTTTGGACATTTGGGACATCTTTAACCTCCACTTCATGGGGACCAGCCTTGTCCTAAGAGAAATTGTTCAAACACTGTTTTTTTTTTTTTTTCCCTATTGCTCTGTCTTTTTTTGTTAGTTTCTTTGATTTGAGGTTGGCTGTTGTTTCCTAGACATTTTGAAGTTGTTGTCTTTAACTGTTAGTTATGTATTGAATTGTTTCACTTTGTTTTTATATTGAAATGTATTTGCAAGGGTGGAGCTGGCATATTTTATTTATTCATTTATTTAGGTTATTAATTTAGGTATTCTGGGTTGCTCTACAGTGTTCTTTGTTTTGATGGAATCACAGTAGGAAATGTGGATGTAGGTCTTTTCATTGTGGAGGGGATTTAGAGTTCTGATGAGTGGGTGTTGTGGTGGCTTAATGTGGTTCTTCTATTGGGTGAGGCAGGAGAGAAGGGGAATAAAGAGGAAGGATGGAAAAAGAAAAAAATAAATAAAACAAAGTGCCAGTAGAGAGTCCCCCTTTTCCACATTTCCATTATTACTGCTGGTTCCAGGGTTCTGTTTTGAGTCTTTTGGGACAGCTACCAATGATGACATTTGTTGTCACTCTCAGACTCCTGGTTCAAAATTGGCAAAAACTTCAATGGTTAGGGTGCTGCTACTTTCCACTTGGGTTGGAAAGCCACAAAACCCTGTACCCTGGTCCACTCTGTGGTAAAATGCTGTCATGGAAGAGCTGAATCTTAGCTCCTCTGAGGGCCCTCCTACCTGTGATGAGTTTCCTCCCTTCCCCCTTTCTGCTGTCAACTCAGTTGCAACCTGAGCCACAGGGGTTTCTGCTCTGTTTCTCAGAAATAATATCCACTTACTCAACTCAGTTCCCAAGGTTACCGTCAGAAGCTGCTATTGTGGGTAGCCCAAGTCCCCAAAGTCACCATTGGTCCCATGGTGTTCCTTTTTTCTTGTTTTCCTCCGTAGGTCGCTCCTGTACTGCTAAAGAGTTTTCTGCTTCTCCACCTCTCCGTCTCTCCCTCCAGCCTGGCAAGTTCATTTATTTTTCCTGGTTGTTTACTCTGCTTTTGTTTTTTTCCCATCTCCAATAAATCTGGTCCTCTTTAACTTAACGAGCTGTCCACAGTCTCTGAATCCCAGCTTCAAACTGCTGCATCTAGTTTTTCAGGAATTAAGATAATAGAGGGAACACATATGTTGGCTACAGTTACAATACCATCTTCCTTCCCTGCTACAACTTCTGGTTGCTTGTCTGCTGTTTCCAAGGGTGTTGATTGTGGACCCAAGTAAAATGGAATCCCTGATAACTTCAATCATTTCTCCATTTAACATGGTGCTGCTTATTGTTCCAGTTGTGGAAATTTTCATTTTTTTTTATGTTGAGGTGTAATCTATGCTGAAAACCGTAGTCTTTGGTCCTCTTCAGTAAGTGCTTCATGTCATCTTCACTTTCAGCAAGCAAGGTGGTGTCATCTGCATATCACAAGTTGTTAACAATTATTCCTCTA
The DNA here is from genome assembly GCF_000298275.1 of Orycteropus afer afer. Classification (NCBI taxonomy): domain Eukaryota; kingdom Metazoa; phylum Chordata; class Mammalia; order Tubulidentata; family Orycteropodidae; genus Orycteropus; species Orycteropus afer. The sequence continues at coordinate 625,517 of NW_006922333.1, forward strand.
ATACTGATGCTACATTCTATTCCATATAGTCTAGCTTCTCATATTGCTTTCTCAGGATAGAGAATGAATAATTTTGGTGAGATGCTACAACCCAGATACATACCATTCCTGATTTTAAAACTTGCAGTATTCCCTTGTTCTGTTGGAGCAACAACCTCTTGATCCACATACAGGTTCCTTGTGAGCACAATTAATTCTTCTGGAATTTCTATTCTTTGCAATGTTCTATATAATTTTTATGATCTACACAGTCAAATGTTTTTGCACAGTCAATAAAGCAAACATCTTTCTTGTGTTCTTTGCTTTCAGCCAATATCCATCTGACATCTGCAGTGATGTCCCTCATTCTACATCCTCTTCTGAATCCAGCTCATATATATATGTTCTGGAAGTTCACTGTCAATTTACTGTTGCAACCATTTTTGAATTATCTTCATCAAGAATTTAATTGCTTGTGATAATAACATATTTGTTTGATATTTTCCATATTATGTTGTATCACCTTTTTGGAATGGGTACAAATATGGATCTTTTCCAGTCAGGCAGGCAGGCAGCTGTCTTTGAAATTTCTTGGCGTAATTGAGTAAGTTTCTCCATGCTGCATACTTTTGTTGAAAGATCTCAATGGGTATTCCAGCAATTCCTAGAGCCTTGTTTTTTGCCAATTCCTTCAGTGCACCTTTGACTTCTTTCTTCAATGTCATTGGTCCTTGATCATATGCTACCTCTTGAAATACTTGGGCATTGACCAATTCTTTTTGATACAGTTACTCTTCTTGTATTCCTTCCATCTTCTTTTGATCTTTCCTGCATCATTCAATATTTTGCCCATCAAATCCTTCAGTATTTCAACTTGAGGCTTCAATTTTTTTTTTATCAGTTCTTTCAGCTTGAGAAATGCTGAGCATGTTCTTCCCTTTTAATTTTCTAACTCCAGGTCTTTCTACACTTCATTAAAAGACTCTACTTTGTCTTCTCCAGCAGCCCTTGGAAATCTTCTGTTCAGCTCTTTTATTTCAGTATTTCTTCCATCTGCTTTAGCTACTCTCAGTTCAAGAGCAAGTTTTAGAGTCTCTTCAGACATCTATTTCAGTCTTTTCTTCTTTTCATATCTTTTTAATGATCATTTGCTTTCTTCTTATATGATGCTCTTGATGTCATCTCACAACTAATCTGGGCTTCAGTTATTGGTGTTCAGTACATCAAATCTATTCTTTGGATGGTCTCAAAATTCTGGTGGGATATATTCAAGCTTGCATTTTGCCTCTATGGGATCATTTTCATTTTCTTCAGCTTCAACTTGAACTTGCATATGAATAATTGATGATCTGTTCCACAGTCAGCTCCTGGCCTTGTTTTAACAGATGATATTGGGCTTTTCCATCTCATCTCTCCATAGATGTAGTTGATCTTATTTCTGTGTCTTCTATTTGATGAGTTTACACATAGAGCCACCATTTATATTGTTGAAAAAAGTTATTTGCAAATAATAAATCATTGGTCTTGCAATATTGTATCAAGCCATCTCTGGTGTAATTTCTATCATCCAGTGGCATAACATCCAGCCTCACAGCAACACCCCACAAGAGCCACCACAGTATGACAAACTTGCAGATTAGTGGTGGGATTTAAAACAGAAGAATGCATAAAAATTTGAGTTTGGAACCAGTGGGCTTTTGAGCTTGTGGATCTCAGCATATTATGAAGATATAAATAATCTAGGATCCAACACACAGATTCTATTGTTGGATCATGTATATAGCACCTTCATTGCCAGTGTCAACTACATGTGCATTACTGTATTAGTCTGACCCTGACAATCTACACCCTAGTGCTAACCATTTATGTCTGGAAACAAAATGTCATATGCACCTCAGAGGGAGATACATCACAAATGTCAGATTGGAGACAGTGCTTCTGGTTATACCACTTGTTCAAATCTGTAAATACTACCATCAATGTTGTCAAAATGGTTAGTACTCCTCATTCTCTGTCTACCACTGCTGCAACACCTCTTCCAGCTAAGCCACTTGATGACACTGTTTGTGACTCATCAGTACCATATGAGACCAATGCACCAACTTTTACTTTATATCAGACAATTCACATTATTATTAATTAATGTCATAAGACAAACTCATGAGCTGCTTCTGTTAATCAAGTCTCATTTAAATACTGTCCCAAATAGTATGCATCCAATAGCATCCAATATTGTAATCAGGTTGTTCATAATTGGACCCATCATATTAAAAGCAACATAAACCAAATCCAATACCAGCAGAAGTTATATGATTACAGGACTAAAATATTAACCCATACTTACCAATGGGATTACATTAAATGTAATCCCTGACATAATTGTATGCCCTTACTACTACTTTGGCCTCTTTTCCTATTGGTTCCTCTCATATTTCTACTTTCTCCCATTGTATCTCAGGGGTCTGTTTTAGGACTCAGTTGCTGAAAATTAAACTGTTAAAATGAAGTATAAACTAAATGATGTATACAAGCAGAAGCTGGGAAGGGGCCATAGGGTATCCTGTACCACAGTTGATTAATTTATTTAATGAGACAAGTTTATAGCCATTCTTAATTTAGATTATTGAAGACATTAGATTGTGCTTCAAACTGTTTATAAAGCCATCATGGAACTGGTAAAAGCCATAGAACACATGATTATGACCCTGTCTCCACAGCCTCAATTATGATATTGTTTTGTCTCCTACAACATTGAAAGCTTTCATGTGTCAGGGCCTTCCTCAATGGAAAACCCTCTGAAAGGCAGTAAGAAATTTCTAATACAAAGCTCAACTTTGGGACAAACTTTTGGGACAAAGGTATTGCCAGCCATTTATACTAGCAGAGACCTAGAAAGATAGAATCATGATAATGAGAATTCATACTTGAAGGAAAGAAAGGAGTGGGGCAACCCACAAAACAACGTGGTTCCAGTTACAAAAACAGGGAATATACAAAGCAGAAATTGATGGGAACCCTACAAAAGACCTCTGCTAAGGAAGCAGTTATACTTAAAATATTTTCCCCACCAATACGTTGTCAAAAGTATATTTCTATCACACGATCTCCTTACTACACCAGTCCAGTTGGCCCAGAATGCTCGACTTGTTGACATGTCTACTGGAATGACATGGAAAGATGGTTCCTCACTTGGTTCAAATGTTGACAGAGCCAGTAGTGGGTCTAATTGGTAGCTCTAGCAAAATCCTGTATCATTGGGGCCCATGAGTGAGGAGCCTATCCATTCCTATGAGGTAATCTGGGAAGACAAAGAAACAGCATTAACAGTTTCCCCTTCCCCTTCCCCTTAGTTTCTGTGAGCAAAGATGTTCTTATCCTATGTCTTGCAGGTGAAGATTTCTCAAGTATCAGACTTTGTCTTGAAGCAATGACCTCTATGAGGATCAACATCTTTTTTAACCCTGAATTTCCAGTGGAAAGAAAAATAATGTCCTGAGCATATTTATCATAGCCTATGATGTCATGTACCTATCCTGATGCACCCAGAGGAACCATAGCAAATTTGCATTCTGTTGTCACTTTATACATCCTGTGAGGTCCCACAGGAGAAGTGTCTGAAGGTAGCAATTCCTAAAGCCTGGAACACAAACCACCTCAAGGAAGTGTGCTCCAGTTGTGAAAAAAAGAACAATTGGGTATACAGAGACTGGAATTTCATAGGCAACTACCTAGTTCTCCTCCACCCCATCTGAGGTACTTAAGGTCATGTTTCAACTTGGATGGGCCTGGTTTTGAGTGGGTCAGCAATTGAATGTAGTTCTTTCCCATGATGAGTCTGGTAATAAACTCCATGGTGGAATCTACTATGAGTATGAGTAATCTGTATTAGTCTGACCCTGACAATCTACATCCTGAGATGTACCTACTTCCCTGATATGATGAAAAATGAGAATATATGCATTCAGGAAGTCCAACGAACCTCAAATAGGATAGACTCCAAAAGAAAATCACCAAGACATATCATCATCAAACTCATCAAAACCAAAATATTTGGCAATGATATATCTGACAAGGGACTTATCTCTAGAATTTATCGAAAACTCCAACACCTCAACAACAAACAGACAAATAATTCAATTTAAAAAATGGGCAGAAGACATGAACAGACACTTCACCAAAGAGGATAAAAAATCCTGATGCACAGAAGAATGTTTCTCTTCCCAGGATGTCTTTGGATATACGGGAAGCAGGCCACACCCCTAGGGAAACTCCCTTTCAACAGATTGGCTGCTCAAAACATAGTCATCTGATCCCATCATGGGAACAACCACATCACAACAGCTTAAACCACACAGAATTGTGGTCGAGCCAAGTTGACACACAGTTCCAACTATCACAATATCCATGCATCTACAAGGAAGAGCAGTTAATATGACTATTATTCAAGTTTATGCACCAACCACCAAAGCCAAGGATGAAGAAATTTAAGATTTTTATCAGTTTCTGCAGCCTGAAATTAACAAAACATGCAATCAGGATGTGTTCATTATCACTAGAGACTGGAATAAAAAGGTTGGAAACAAAGAAGAATCACCGGTAGTTGGAAAATTTGGCCTTGGTGAGAGAAATAAGGCTGGAAAATTGCATGATAGAATTTTGCAAGACCAATGACTTATTAATTTCAAAGACCTTTTTTCAGCAACACAAATGGTGGCTATACACATGGACTTCACCAGATGGAATACACAGGAATCAGATTGACTACATCTGTGGCAAGAGGTGATAGAGAAACTCAATATCTTCAGCCAAAACCAGGCCAGGAGCTGATTGTGGAACAAACCATCAACTGATCATATACAAGTTCACCTTGAAGTTAAAGACGATGAAAACAAGTCCATGAGAGCCAAATATGATCTTGAATATATCCCTCCTGAATGTAGAGTAGATATAAAGAATAAATTTGTTTCATTGAACACCAGTGACTGAAAAGGAGAATTGTGGGATGACTTCAAGAACATAATCCATGAAGAAGGCAAGACATCA
>NW_006922333.1:633167-634673 GCF_000298275.1 Orycteropus afer afer
CTGTCTCTTAATTATCCATCTGTTTTCCTTCCTTTCCTGTTCCCTCCTTTCCCTGGAAATCAACAAAGAAAATTTCTTTCACTGTGTAAACCTTGCCTTGACTTTTTGTAATAATGAACTCTTACAAATTTTTTCCTTCTGTGATTGACTTACTTCATTCATCATAATGTCCTCCAAGTTCATCCATGTTATGAAGTGATTAACTGATTCTCCATTATTGTTTAATTTTGTATAGTATTACATTGTTTGTATGTGCCATAGTTTGGTTATCCCTTCATTTGTTGATGGGCACTTAGGTTGTTACCATCTCTTTGCTATTGTAAATATTGCTGTGATGAACATGGGTGTGTATATATCTATTCTTGTCCAAGATCTCACCTCTTTAAGATATATTCCTGGCGGTAGGATTGCTGGATCAAATGTTATTTCTGTTTCCAACTTTTCAAAGAAGCATCACACTGTTTTCCACAGTAGTTGTACCATTTTAAAGTACCACGAGCAGTGTATGAGAGTTCCAATCTCTCCGCATCCTCACCAGCATTTTGTGTTTTCTATCTTGTTGAAGACTGCTATTATTGCTGGGGTGAGATGATATCTGTGATAATTGGAGCTGTGTGTCAACTTGACTGAACCCCAGTACTGTATGGTTGTTCCCATGATGGGATCGGCTGATTGTGTTCTGAGTGGCCAATCTGTTCAAAGGGAGTTTCCCTAGGGGTGTGGCCTGCTTCCAGGATATCCAGGGACATCCTGGGAAGAGAGACATTCTTCTGCGGCTTGGGATTCTGTTGTGCTGCCTACAACTGTCCATGAGTGAGCAGCCCACCGATCGGCCTGGAGATTTTGGATTCGTCATTCGTTGGAGTCAACAGCCAGTGTGTTGCCTGCCAGCCTTGAGCTTCTCGGCCCCTGTGGGAAAAAGCTTCCAGCCTGACATTTGCTCCAGGGACTTTGGACTTGCCAGCTTCTATACATTTGTGAGCCATTTTCCTAAGATAAATTTCTCTCTCTCTTTATATATCTATATAAGCTTTGCTGTTTTTTGTTTTTCTAGAGAACCCAGTCTAACACAATATCTCATTGTTGTTTTGATGGCGTACAGCCTAAGGCATTGGACTGCTAACCAGAAACCTGATGGTTGAAACCCACCAGCCACTCCACAGAAGGCAGATTGGGCAATCTACTTCCATAGTGATTTCGCCTCAGAAACCCAAGGAGGGATCGCAGTGAGTCGGATCCCACTCAACAGCAGTAAGTTTGTTTGTTTGTTTGTTTTATGGCTAATGGTCATGAGAGTTTTATTTATTTATTTATTTATTCTACAACTTACCCGAATGCAACAGCTCCCCTCCCACTTCCTCCTTATACTTACCTCTTCCCTGTGTCCATCCCTCCATGGGCTCCTGTCCCCTGAGCTGTCTCCCTGTGCATAAGCAGCCCTTCTTTCTCCCATGATTGTTCTCTCCAAGGAGTGTATCTACTTGAGGTAAATGTTCAACTCATATG
>NW_006922333.1:636173-638101 GCF_000298275.1 Orycteropus afer afer
AAAGTCTCCTAATACTATGGTAGTATTTCCCATTTCTCCTTTCAGTTAATCAGTTAATGTTTGCTTTATATATTTTGGACCTTTTTTCACTAGGTACATAGATGTTTATTATGGTCATGTCCTGTTGTTCTATTGACCATTTTATCATCATATGATGCTGTTCCTTGTGCCTTATGCTGGATTTTGTCTTGAAGTTTATTTTATCAGAAATTACTATTGCCACTCCTTCTCTTTTTTGGTTGTCAATAGCTTGACATATATATTTTTTCCATCCCTTGATTTTAAATTTATTTTTATCTTTGTGTCTAATATGAGTCTCTTGTAAGCAGCATATTGATGGGTCTTATTTTCTTATCCAGTCTGGCACTCTTTTTGCCTTGACTGGTGCATTTAATCTGTTCACTTTTAATGTAATTAATGATATGTATGAATTTACTGCTGTCATTCTTTTGTGTTTATTTTTGGTGCTGATATTTTTTTCTGTGCTGAGTTCATTTTTTATAAAGTTATATTTTCTATTTCTTCATTCATGTTGATTTTGTGTTTACCAAGACCATGTGATTTTCTTCTTTCTTAGCTTGGTTAGAAGATTTATTAACTTTGCTTGTGGTTACCCTGTAGTAGATTCTTATCTCCCTAAGTCTGACCTTAATTTTGTTCTATATTGACATTATCCTGACTTCCTCACCATGTGGAAGTTTTGTAATTATAATATTTATTCTTTCTGTTTTAGAGTTCATGTTGTTTACAAATTCTCTCTCTGGTTCTCTATTTTCCAGTTTGTAAGTTTATTTTAGATTTCAGAATTCTTTTTCCTGTATTGATTTCACATGTCTTAATATTAAGTTGCTGTCTTCTGTTGTCCCTTTTTTGTTTGAAGTACTCCCTTTATCATTTCTTATACAGTTGTTCTTGTTTTTAATAATTATCTTAATTTCTGTTAGTTTGAGAATGTCTTAATATTGCTATCATATTTGAGGAGCAGTTTTACTGGATGTATAATTCTTGGCTGGCAATATTTTTCCTTCAAGATTTTGTATATGCTGTCCCATTGCCTTCTTGCCTGCATAGTTTCTGTTGAGAAATAATAGTGTAGTCTTATTGGATGACCTTTGTAGGTAGCATTTCTTTCTTTTTTTCCCAGATTTGCTCTCAAGGGTCTTTCTTTGTCTTTTGTTTTGGAAAATTTTATTATGATATGTCTTGGTAACTTTCTCTTGGGGTCCATTTTGTATGGGGTTCATTGGGCGATTTGCACGTATATATTTTCATCTATCATGATATTGGGAAATTTTCTGCTGTCTGCTAGCAAGTCTTCAAAAATTTTCTCTTTTTTTTTGTTTCTTCTTTTATGGGAATTCCAATAAGATGTATGTTATTTCTTTTTATATCATCCTATATAACCCTTAGTTTTTCTTTATTTCTATTCATTATCTTCTCTAATTTTTCCTCATACAACCTGGTATCAAGGGATTTGCCTTCTATTTGATATATACATTCTTCAGCCAGTTTGAATCTACTCTTTTCTCCTTGCAGTCTCCATAGATTTAGTGTTCATCTTCTGCATATCCAATTGCAGTTTTTGTATGATTTTTAATTGTCTATGTATTTTGTTGTTTTGTTCTTGCACGATTTTCCTAAATTCTTCAAGGTTATTGTCTGCCTTTTCCTTGATTCTGTTCATAAACAGGTTTCCTTGAGATTTTGGAAGTTCCTACATATATATCTTTTGAATTCCTTTTCAGACAGTTCTATTACCTGTGCTTCCATGGGGAGATTTCCTAGTTCTTTATTTTGGTTGAGGAGCTCTGGTGGTGTAGTGGGTAAGGCATTAGGATGTTAATCTTGTTGTTGTTGTTGTTGTTAAGTGCCGTCGAGTCGTTTCCGACTCATAGCAACCCCATGCACAGCAGAACGAAAAACTCCCC
>NW_006922333.1:641111-642916 GCF_000298275.1 Orycteropus afer afer
GCCTGCTACTCTGGGAGTCCTTGAGTTGTCTCTCCTCACCTGTAACCCTGGAGCTGATTGCTCTTCTGTCTGGGTTCAAGGCTTTTATCCCCTTTCACCTGCTCTTCCGGCCTGCTACTCTGAGCATCCCTGCGTTGTCTCTCCTCATCTGTAACCCTGGGGATGATTGCTCTTCTGTTCAGGTTCAAAGCTTTTATCCCCTTTCTCCTGCTCTTCTGGCCTGCTAGTCTGGTGTCCCTGCATTGTCTCTCCTCACCTGTAACCGTGGGGCTGACTGCTCTTCTGTCTGAGTTCAAGGCTTTTTTCCCCTTTCTACTGCTCATCCGGACTGCTACTTTGGGCGGGCCTGAGTTTCTCCTCCTCACCTAATCCCTTTGGCTGATTGCTCTTCTGTCCGGGTTCAAGGATTTTATCCCCTTTATCCTGCTCTTCCGGCTTGCTACTCTGGCGTCCCTGCATTGTCTCTCCTCACCTGTAACCCTAAAGTAATAATATTAATCTAAAGTTTGGGAATTCAAACTCACCAGCCTCCCAATGGGAAAAAAGATGAAGCAATCTACTTCTGTAAAGATTTACAGCCTTGGAAACCCAATAGAGGTTTCCATGAATCACAATTGACTCAATGGCAATGGGTTTGGTTTTTGGTTTTATTTTGGTCACTTGTTTTCATTATTTTTCTCTGTTTCTTTGCCTGAAAGGAAATTGTTTGCTGTCTCCAAGACATTTTGAAGTTATTTTTATGTTTTGATTTTGTGTTGGTTTGTTGATTTCATGGTGATTTTTGTTTCAATATATCTAGATGTGTGGGGCTGGTGTGCTTCTATGGTTGTTAACTTTATAGCACTAGGGTTCTCCCTGGCTATCTCTGTATTGGTGGAATAACTGGTGGGAATGTGGCTACAGGTCTTTGATTGACATGAAAAGAGGCTGAAGTTGGTATGAACAGGTGTTGACTATCCTCTGCTATTGATTCAGTGGAGTAGGTGGTTCTTGTAGTAAACATGTCTGTCAAGTGATGAGTTAATATTTTCCTTCTTTTGGATCAGGCAAGAAGGAAAAATAAAATAAAATAAATTGAAAAAGAAGAAGGAAAAGGATAAGAGAATAAAATAAAAAGTTAAAAAGTATACAAAAATGAAGAGGGGTGGTTGAGGTGAAAGATTGGCAGAAAAGTAAGACAAAAAGAAAGATGAATAAATAAATGGGTTAAAAGGGAGAAAGATTGGGAAAGAGAGAAGAGGAAAATATGGAAACTGAAGAGGAGGGACTTTTGCAATTATGGACAGCTGGCACCCTTAGGACAAGGCAGGTGTAGTGGAAACCACTGATCTACTGGTGTGTGTGCCTGTAGAGGTGAAAGAAACCTGGTGTGAGTAGGCTTCTCCCATAGAAAAGGCTTCAGGTTTATGCCTCTTGTGCTCAGTGTGAGAACTATCAGCCATTGACCTATGTGGATGAAGGGACAGCTGCATCCTCTGGGTCTGACTGTTTGGAGTGGGTTGCTGTGGGTGTCTATAACTTTTCCTTGGCTACTGGCTGGTGATGGTGGGAGAGATTTTGCCCTTATTCTCAGGGAAGGTCTACTTTCTTTTTTGAGCAGAGAGTTTGTCACAATTTACTGTCCTGCATCTGGCACACTTCTGGACACATGCAGCATTTATCCAGCTCCTGCTCAGGCTCTGAGGAGCTCTGGTGGTGCAGTGACAAAGGCATTTGACTTCTAACCAGAGGGTTGATATTTCAAACCCACCAGCTACTCTGCAGAAGGAAGATGGGGCAATCTACTTCCATAAAGAAAACCTTGG
>NW_006922333.1:643916-646991 GCF_000298275.1 Orycteropus afer afer
GTTAGGCAATCTACTTCTGTAGTGATACTGCCTCAAAAACCCAAGAAGGAGTCGCTATGAGTTGAGGCCAACTCAATGGCACATAACAACAGCAACAACAATGCATTCTTAGTCCTGTCCATGATACAAACCACTTATGACAACACCTTTATTGTTCCCTATTTACATGATTGGGCTTTGCAATGTATTGAGCTTTGAGCTATGCTGTCTCTGCAAAGTTCTTGTAGTAATTTGGTACAGGCTGAAAATCCAGAAGGACTGCGAGTTTCTCAGTTTGGCCATTTGTTTCTGTGGCCATCACAAGGCATAAACTTTGTATAGCAAAAATTGTTTGCAGTAAATGAGAAGTAAATTATTTTCCAGCTGTGTGACTTTGTGCAAATTGTGAAACTTCTGTGTTTTATAAATACCCTTAAAGGGCTTCAAAATTCCAGAGTAATCATTCACTTCCAAACAATAGTCTCTGCAATTAATAACAATGGGGCTCCATAAGATTTTAAAAAAAGTGTTTCTCATTTCTCTAATGGCCGAAAGGATGGATCATATTTGGAGTTCATAAAATCATGCAGAGTAAATTAACCTTTTAATTTTACATTTTATTAGAATTCTGTTAACCTAGTGGTTATGTCTTAGATCATAAAATGGACACAACGTTGTTTCACAAGGTGCAAAAGTATTTCACGATATGTATATATAGGAAAAATTTAAATAATAGAAAGAATTTTGGTGGTTAAAATATCAGATATCACAGGTTGTCTGGCAAGATGACAGAATAGGCAATCAAGCTACACAGACCTTCTGCAACAAAACAATGAGAAACCAATTGAAACTGATACAGAAGATGACCCTGGAACCCAGAACTTTGAAGACAAAGATAAAAAAGTGGATTAAATCCCAACTGGCAAAAGAACCTGAATGAAAATAATGAGTAAAGAGACAGATGGAGCTGTGGACTGTCAGTTGTCCTGAGGGCATAGCCATTTTTAATGTTTCCCTGTAGCAACCTACGAATCAGCTCTGCTCATTAAAGACAACATGGGCAGGGAAAACAACAAAGAAGTAGACAAAGGGACCTGTGGACTGCCTGTGGCTGTCCTGAAGTTGCAGCCATTTTGAATATTCACAAGTGATGGGTTCAACCATGTTGAATATATGCAAGTGGCATTCTTGCCTGGACTGATAACATATGAGTGGTCTCTGCTTATCAAAGGCAGCACAGGCAGCTACACTAGAGGCTGATAACTAGAATGATGTTAACCATAAATCCAACACCACCACAACGTCTCGGAGACAACAGACTACCACAGCCCACACAAGGAAGCAAGATAAAGTAGTATAAACATCACATCAGGATACAATCCCAGAAAACATCCCAGAGGAAGAAGCAGCATTGGAACTCCCTGATAAGGAATTCAAAAGAGTTATATTTAGGTACACTCAACAGATTGAGAGGCAGATCAAAGAAGCCATGGACAAGATCAAGAAAAACACTGAGAAAACTAAAGAAAACAAAGATGAAATTCTAGAACAATTTAGAAAAACAATACAAGAAGAAATTGACAAAATAAACAAAAAAATTAGAAAGAATACAAAATCAGCAATTAGAAATCCAGAAGATTAATACTAAGATTTCAGAAAAAGACAACACAATGAATATGCAAAGGCATACAATTGAATCAATGGGAGACAGAATTAATGAGACCGAGGACAAATACCTCAATACTACTTTGTTAAGGGATCAGTCACACACACACACACACACACACACAAATCAAAACAAAATATAGAAAGTCTAAGATTCATATGAGACACCATCAAGAGGAACACCTTATTTGCAATCGGAATTCCAGAACAGGAAGAGACAAACAAAACCAAAGAAGAAATGTTGAAGATTTGTTGGAAGAGAATTTCTCTACTATGATGAAAGGTGAGAATATATCCATTCAAGAAGTTCAATGAACCCCAAACAGGATAGACCCTGAAAGAAAATCACCAACACATGTAATCAAATTCAAAACTTTAAAGGAGCATGAGAAAAATGAAAAGTTACCTACAAAGTGCAACCAATAAGACTAAGCTCTGATTTCTTGGCAGAAACTATGCAGGCGAGAAGGCAATGGGATGATATACATAAAAACTCTGTAAGAAAAAGAAAAAATTTCCAACTAAGAATTGTATAGCCAGCAAAAATTTCCCTCAAATATGAGGACAAAATTAGGAGATTTCCAGATGAGCAAAAATAAGGGAATTGTTAAAGTCAGACCAACCTTACAAGAGATGATAAAGGGTGTCCTTCGCACAGAGAACCAACAACAGTAAACAACCAATGACTAACACACATGATGACATAACCCAGAAGCTAACCTACTTATAGAAGGATCTAAAGTAAAATAAGCTTACAAGACTGTAAACAGGGAGTCAGTGACATCAATTGGTAAATGAGAACCAAAAGAGGGAATAAATAGTGTAGTTACAGAACTTTTAAATGGTGAGGCAGTCAAGACAACAGTGAGATAGAACAGACTGTTTTAAACTTGGGAAACAAATAATGTATCACAGCATAACCTCAAGGAAAAATAACATACCTTTGCATCAAAATAAATATTTAGCAAATACTAAAACAATAGCAATAAAGGAGATGATAATACAATTTGTGAACAAAATGAGCTCAGCAGAGAAAATTACATGGTACAAAAAAATCAGCAACACCATGCAAAAACAGAACAAAACGACATCAATAAATTCATACCCGTCAATTATTACACTGAATATCAATGGATGCAATGCACCCCCCATGAGACGGAGAGTTGCAGACTGGATAAGAAAACATGACCCACCAATATGCTGTCTACAAGGGACTCACCTTAGACACAAAGAAAAAAATAGACTAAAAGTCAAAGCTTGGAAAAAGATACACAAAGCAAATGGCAACAAAAAAGGGCAGGAGTGGCAATATTTATTTCTGATAAAATAGATTTTAAGACACAAACTACCATAAGAGAGAAGGAAGAGCAATATACAATGATTAAAAGAATAAATGAACAAGGGGACATGACCATAGTAAATATCTATGCA
>NW_006922333.1:647091-647919 GCF_000298275.1 Orycteropus afer afer
ACAAGGGGACATGACCATAGTAAATATCTATGCATCCAATAATGCTGTTGTTTTGTGCCATCGAGTCATCTCCAACTCACAGCAATCTTATGTACAACAGGATGAAACACTGCCCTGTCCTGTGCCAGACTCACGATCTCTACCATACCTGAGCCCATAGCTGCAGCCACTATGTCAATCCATCTTGTTGAGGGTCTTCTCCTCTATCATGTACCCTCCATTTTACCAAGCATGACATCCTTCTCCAGAGAATGACCCCTTCTAACAACATGACCAAGCTAGGTGAGACAAAGTCTGGCCATTCTCATTTCCAAGGAGCATTCTGGCTGCACTTCTTCCAGGTTGTTGTCATTGTAAGGTGTCGTCAAGTTGTTTCTGACTCATGGCGACCTCATGTACAGCAGATTGAAACACTGCCTGGTCCTGTGCCAACTCCAATTCTTTGAGAAGTGGGTGGCTTCTTCCTTCTTCTGAGTCTGTCTCAGTCTGGAAGCTCCACCAAAACCATTCCACCATGGGCACCCCTGCTGGCACACCCTCCAACCTCTTAGCAACACACAAGCCACCACAGTATGACAAACTGACAGACAAGTTTGTCTTCCTTAGCTGTTCCAACTGCACTGCTCAATTCCTGGGCTTCTCCCACATGTTCCAGCTGCTGGCTCTGTCTGCCACTGCTTTCTGCTGTCTGGAGGGGCTCTCACCATGCCTTGCCTTGTCTGCTCCGGCCACCAGCCCTGTTTGCCTGTTCTTCCAGGTCAGATTTGTTACTTCTTTTAGCAGTCCACGGTACTTTCAGCATTCTTCACCAACACCACAACTCAAAAG
>NW_006922333.1:649374-651587 GCF_000298275.1 Orycteropus afer afer
TGTCATTTCTTCCATTTGCTTTAGCTACTCTTCTTTCATGGGGAGGTTTCAGAGTGTCTTCTGACATCCATTTTGGTCATTTCTTCTTTTTCTGTCTTCTTAATGAGCTTTTGCTTTGTTCATGGCTGATGTTCTTGATGTCATCCCACAATTCCTCTTGTTTTTAGTCATTGGTGTTCAAGGCATGAAATCTGCTCTTTAGATGCTCTCTAAATTTAGAAGAAATATAATCCAGGTCAAATTTTGGTTCTCATGGACTATTTTTAATTGTCTTCAACTTGAACTTGAACTTGCATATGAACAGTTGATGGTCTGTTTCAGAATCAGCTCCTGGCCTTGTTTAAGGTGAAGATATTGAGCTTCTCCATAACCTTTTGCCACAGATGTAGTCAATCTGATTTCTGTATACTCCATCTGGCAAAGCCCACATGTATAGCCACTGTTTGTGTTGTTGAATAAAGATGTTTGCAATGGGTAAGTCATTGGTCTTGCAAAATTCTATCATGTGATCTCCAGCATTATTTCTATCTCCAAGGCCAAATTTTTCAACTACTGCTGACTCTTCCTTGTTTCCAGCTTTTACATTCCAATCACCAGTGATAATCAACACATCCTGACTGCATGTTCAGTCAATTTCAGACTGCAAAAGTTGATAAAAATCTTCAAATTCCTCATCTTTGGCTTTGGTGGTTGGTGTGTAAATTTGAATAATAGTGGTATTAACTGGCTTTCCTTGTATGTTTATGGATATTATTCTGTCACTGACAGCATGGTACCTCAGCATTGATCTTGATACATTCTTTGTGATAATGAATGCCACGCCATTCCTCTTCAATTTGACATTCCAAGCATAATATGATTGTCTGATCCAAAATGGTGAAAAGCAGTCCATTTCAGCTCACTAATATCTAGGATATAGATCTTTATGCATTCCATTTCATTTTTTGACAACTTCCAGTTTCCTAGATTCATACTTTCTACATTCCATGTTCTGATTATTAATGGATGTTTGCAGCTATATCTTCTCATCTTGAGACATGCTACATCAGCACATGGGGATCCCTCAAGCTGTACTCTTGCCACATCAATAAGGTAGTTTCTACTCTGAAGAGGCAGCTCTCCTCCAGTCATATTTTGAGTGCCTTCTGACCTGAGGGGCTCATCTTCCAGCACTGTATTGCACAATGTTTCAGGGCTAGTCATAAAGTTTTCCAATAATATATCAAACAATGTATAAGTGCTATTCATAAGGTTTTCACTAGCCAATTATTTGAGAAATGGATGGCCTCTTCCTTCTTCTGAGTCTTTCTTAGTCTGGAAGTTCCACTGAAACTTGTTCACCATGGGTAACCCTGCTGGATTTGAAACCCTGGTGGCACAGCCTCCAGACTCACAGCAACGCTCAAGGCACCACAGTACAACAAACTGACAGACAATTTTGTCTCCCTTAGATTTTCCAAACTGCTTTGCTCATTTTCTGGTCTCCTCTTACCTACTCACTTACCTGCCCTGCCTCTGGGGTGCAAACACCTAATGGAAGGGCACTCAATGAAAGAGCCCCAAAATACATAAAGCAAACTGTAACAGAATTGAAAAGACAAACAGATGACTCTACAATAATAGTAGAAGACTTTAATACACCATTTTTAATAAAAGATAGAACTACTGGAAAGAAAATCAACAAAGACATGAAAGAACTAAACAGTGAAATCAACCAAACTGACATTTATACTTCTACAGAGTATTTCACCCAACAACAGTAAAATATACATTCTTTTCAGCACACTTGAAACATTCTCCTGGATAGACCAAATATTAGGCCACAAAGCATACCTCAATAAATTTAAAAACATTGAAATATTGCAAAGCATATTCTCAGTTCACAATGCTATAAAATTAGAAATCAACAATAGGAAGACCAATGGGGGGAAAAAAACAAATCCATGGAAACTTAATAACACCCTTCTGAAAATTGACTAGTTAATAGAAGAAATAAAAAATATTAAAAATTCCCTTGAATAAAGTGAGAATGAAAACATAACATGCCGATATGTTTGGGACACAGCAAAAACAGTGATCAGAGAGCAATTTATAGCAATAAATGCACACAACAGAAAAGAAGAAAGAGCCAAAATCAACACCTTAACCCAACATCTCTAACAATTAGAAAAGCAACCAAAAAAAAAAAAGTCTACACAGAAGAAAAGAAATAA
>NW_006922333.1:652265-654650 GCF_000298275.1 Orycteropus afer afer
TTGAACCGCCAGCTTTCTGGTTAGCAGTCAAGAGCCTTAGGCACTACGCTACCAGTGCTCTATACAAAATCCTAGCCGATAGACACCAATAACATTTCAAAAATGTAATACATCATGACCAAGTAGGATTCATACAAGTTATGCAAAGATCAATCAACATTAGAAAAAGTATCAACATAATCCATCACATATGTAAAATAAAGGGAAAAAATCACAGGATCATATCAATAGTTGCAGAAAACACATTTGATAAAATCCAACACACATTCTTGATAAAAATAGGATGAGAAGGGAAATCACTCAGCATAATACAGAGCATATACACAAAACCAATATCCAACATTATTCTCAATAAAGAGAGGCTGAAACCATTCCCCTGGCGAACAGGAATGAGACAAGGATGCCCTCTACTTCCATATCTATTCAACACTGTATTGGAAGTCCTAGCCAGGGCAACAAGGAAATAAAAGGCATCCAAAGTGGTAAAGAAGTAAAACTATCCCTATTTGCAGATGATATAATCCTATACATAGAAAACCCAAGAGATTGAGCAAGAAAACTGCTAGTTATTCAGCAAGAAAACTATTTATTGAGAATAATGTTGGATATTGGTTTTGTGTATATGCTCTGTATTATGCTGAGTGATTTCCCTTCTTGTCCTATTTTTATCAAGATTGTGTGTTGGATTTTATCAAATGTGTTTTCTGCAACTATTGATATACTGGAATTTATTTGAAAGATTTAGCATAGTGGCAGGATACAAGATCAACATGGAAAAATCAATTGGATTCCTCTACACCAGCAAAAGGATCTCTTAAAAAGAAATAAATACCATTTACAATAGCTACCTGTGGTAGTTAAGTTTGTGTTTCAACTTGGCTACACCTGGTTAAGTGGCTGGCCAGCTGGATGTAGTTATTCCCCATAGTGAGATTGGTAATTAACTTCATGGTGGAATCTATTGGAGCAACTGAGTAGCTGTTTTAAGGATGTGGTCTACTTCTAGTATGTAAGAAGCAACTTTGAGGAAGGCCTCCAGCTTATGGCATGCTTGAACCCTGCATGTATCCAAGTTGTTGTTCAGCGGACTGCCATGCTCTGCTGATTTGGGGACTTTCAGTGGATTTGAATCAATGGCCTGCTATGTGGTTTGGTAATATCAGGACTGTGCCTTTTTCACTTGTCGACCTTGGGCTTGTTAGCCTCAGCAGCCAGCAACTGCCTGAATGAAGAGATGCCTCTAGCTTCAGTGTGCTGGGAGCAAGAGGTAGAGCCAAATCCCAAGGTCGAGGGGCTTTCACACAGCCCCTCGAGCCTGGCATTTTGAATTTGGACTTAAAGCCTCTAAACTGTAAGAGAATAAACTCCTGTTTGTCACAGCCATCCCATTTGTGGTATATTCCTGTCAGAGTGGCACCAGGTAACCAGAACATTACCAAAAAGATAAAATATTTGAGAATAAATCTTACAACAAACACAAAAGACTTATACAAAGAAAACTGCAAAGCACTACTTCAAGAAATTATAAGAGATCTACATGAATGGAAGAATATACCATGTTTAAGAATAGGAAGATTGAACATTGTGAAAATGTCATTACTGCCCAAAGCAATCTATACATTCAATGCAATCTCAATCCAGATTTTATCAACATTCTTTAAAGACACGGTGGAAAAATCACTAATTTTATATGGAAAAGAAAGAGACCTGAGCTAAGCAAAGCACTACTGAAGAAGAACAAAGTAAGAGGTCTCACATTCCCAGACCTCAAAAGCTACTATACATTTACAGTAGTCAAAAAAGCCTGGTATTGGTATAATGACAGACATATAGACCAGTGGAACAGAATTGAGATTCCAGAAGTAGATACATCCACCTATGTTCAGTTGATCTTTGGCAAAGGGCCAAAATCCATTCAATGGAGAAGAGATAGTCTCTTGCACAAATTGTGCTGGCAAAACTGGATATCCATTTGCAGAAAAATGAAACAAGATCCATACCTCACATCATACACAAAAACTAACCCCAGATGGATCAAAAATATAAATGTGAAACCTAAAACTATAAAGTTCATCAAGGAAAAAATAGGGGAAATTTATGGGCCCTAATGCATAGCATAAATAGACTATCAAGCATAACCCAAGATGCACAAACATTAGAACACAAAGTAAATGATGGGGGCATTCAAAGAACTTAAATTCTTATGTGGATCAAAAGACTTCTCCAAAAGAGTAAAAGAGAACCTACAAAATGGGGAGGAAAAAAAAAATATATATGTATATATATATATATATATTCGGCAAAGACATATCAGACAAAGGACTTATCTCTAAAATTTATAGTAAACTCCAACACCTCAACATCAAATAGACAAAAAATGCAATT
>NW_006922333.1:658065-658961 GCF_000298275.1 Orycteropus afer afer
ACGGCACATAACAACAACAGCAACATATATATACACATACATATACACCTCAAATATTATTAGTGTGTACTAAGAGCAGGAAGGAGGAGGAAATGGGGAAAATTTTATTTGTAGGGCACTGAGTTTATGCCAATAGGTGGTGGAACATTTGGGGAAAGAATAACAAAAATAATGTTGTTGTTGTTAGGTGCCGTGGAGTCCTCTCCATCTCATAGCAACTCTGTGCACAGCAGAACAAACACTGCCAAGTCCTGTGCCAGCGTCACAATCCTTGCTATACTTGAGACCATTGTTGTAGCCACTGTGTCAATTCATCTTGTTGAGGGCCTCCACTTTACCAAGCATGATATCCTTCCCCAGGAAATGGACCCTTTTTACAACATGACCAAAGTAGGTGAGACGAAGTCTGGCCATTCTAGCTTCCAAGGAGATTTCTGGTTGCAATTCTTCCAGGACAGATTTGCTATTCTTTTAGCAGTCCATGGTACATTCATTATTCTTTGCCAACACCACAACTCAAAAACATTGACTTTTCTTCACTCTTCCTTATTCATTGTCCAGCTCTCACATGCATATGATGTGAGTAAAAATACCATAACTTGTGTCAAGCGCACCTTAGTCTTCAATGAGATATCTTTGCTCTCCAGCACTTTAAAGAGGTCTTTTGCAGTAGATTTGCCCAGTGCAAAACATCAACTGATTTCTCCGTTGTTGCTTCCATTGGTGTTAATTGTGGACCAAGTAATATGAAGTCTTTGACAACTTCAATCTCCATTTATTGTGATGCTGCTTATTAGTCCAGTTGTGGGACTTTTGTTTTCTTTATGTTAAGGTGTAATCCATACTGCAAACTATAGTCTTTAATCTTCCTCAGTAAGTGCTTCTTCAAGTCGTCT
>NW_006922333.1:659362-660297 GCF_000298275.1 Orycteropus afer afer
ATATACTGCTGCAACCATTTTTGAATTATCTTCAGTAAGATTTTACTTGCATGTGATATTAATGATACTGTTTGATAATTTACACTTTCTGTGGGATCACCTTTCTTTGGAATGGGTACAAATATGGATCTCTTCCAGTAAGTTGGCCATGTAGCTGTCTTCCAAATCTTGGCATAGCTGTGTGAGTGCCTCCAGCACGGCACCTGTTTGTTGAAACATATCAATGGGTATTCCATCAATTTCTGGAGCCTTGTTTTTCATGCCTTCCTTCAGTGCAGCTTTGACTTCTTCCTTCAATACCATTGATTCTTGATCATATGGAACCTTCTGAAGTGGATGGTTGCATAACATAAAAAATGTCATCAAAATCCCTGAGCAGTAAATGTGGAAGTTATTATGTTGGTGGATGTCTTGTTCTATATATTTTCACCACTCTAAAAGTAAATCTATATATGACTTTTACTATTATAGTAATTCAGTAAAATTTAAATGTGAAAATTGCTTGATTGTATAATGACCTACTTGTCTTCATGTTCAGAGAACTTTATTCTTCCTATCTGGAGCCACTTACCCCACAACCAGGCAGGCTGGTCCTAGTTTTTCCTCTAGTGAGGTTAGAGTGGGGAATTTAAGATTCTTTAAGTCAGCAGATGACTGTCTCCAAATCAAATTATACACTGTAAATTGTGTTTCTATCTTATTGGATGCTATTGTGTAGTGTAAAGTTTAAGAACTTTGGAAATAGAAAGGCTTAGGTTCATAAGTGAAGCTGCACAATATTGCAGCTGTGTGAATGCTGAAAAGCCACTTAAAATTGTTGAAAATAAATTTCTTCCCCTATAAAGTAAGAATAATAACAGTAATTATCTCACTGGGTTTTTAAAAAAATAAGTGAAAAATTGCTCATGTAGCATTTTGGCTGGCCATTGTTACAT
>NW_006922333.1:660632-666180 GCF_000298275.1 Orycteropus afer afer
TTAGGAACTCTGGTAGCATAGTGCCTAAGGCACTTGACTGCTAGCCAGAAGGCTGGCTGTTCAAACCCACCAGCCACTCCTTGGAAGGAAGGTTGGACAATCTACTTCTGTAGTGATACCACCTTGGAAACCCAAGGAGGGGTCACTATGAGTTGGGTCCAACTCCACAGCACTTAACAACAACAACAAGATGTATTTGGTAAGGATAGGGTATGCATTGGATGTTGGTGTAGCTCCAAGGTGGTATAGCCTACACCAGGCTGAACATCAGATTCATATGGGGAACTTCTCCTTACTCAACCTTCTACTTTGAGTTAAAAATATATGTTGTTATTGTTGTTAGGTACCGTCAAGATGGCTCTGACTCATAGTGACTCTATGTACAACAGAATGAAACATTGCCCAGTCATGCACTATCCTCACAATCCTTGTTATACTTGAGCCCATCATTCCAGCCACTGTGTCAATCCATCCTGTTGAGGGTCTTCCTCTTTTTTTTGCCAGTCCTCTAATTTACCAAGCATGATATCCTTCTCCAGGGAATGGTCCCTTCTGACAACATGACCAAAGTAGATGAAAAGAAATCTAGCCATTCTTATAATCAAGGAACATTCTGGCTGCATTTCTTCCAGGACAGATTATTTGTTCTTCTTACAGCCCATGGTATTTTCCATATTCTTCAACAACACCACAATTCAAAGGCATCAACTCTTCTTTGATCTTCTTTATTCATTGTCCAGCTTTCACATGCATATGAGGTGAATGAAAATACCATGTCTTTGGATAAGTGCAACTTTGTCTACAAAGTGACATTTTTGATCTCAACATTTTAAAAAATATATAGGAATGTAGAAAGAAAACTGCAATAAATATTGTATACTCTTCAACTAAATTAATAATTTCTTAATATTTTGCTATATTTACCTTCTCTTTATATACAGGTAGGAGATCTGGTGGTGTAGTGCCTAAGGAATTTGACTGCTAACCAGAAGGTTGGTGGTTCAAACCCACCAACCACTTCTTGGAAGGAAGGTTGGGCAATTTACTTCTGAGAGATACCGCCCTGGAAACTCAAGGAAGAGTTGCTATATGAGTCGGGACTGACTCGATGATAGTGAGTTTTGAGTACATATACACATATGCAATTATATATACTGCTTTTTGAAAAAATTTTTTTTGTGTCATTGTTTCTGCTAAACTATATGACAGGAAATTTTAGAATTGGAAAACATCATACCTAAATTCTTCACCATTTAACTCTTAATAATAATCATACTGCTCCCAAGACCCAAGATGGTGGACTAGGCAAATATATTACCTAAAACCTCTACATCAAAGATCTGAGAAATCAAGTGAAATATATATGTAAGACAATCCTGGAACCCTGAGCTTCAAAGAAAAGGATAAAGAAATAGATCAAATGCCAACTAGAAAAAGAAACTGAACAAAAAATTTATAAGGAGACCTATTGAGTGGTTAATTGACAACTGGTCCAGCACATCATGGCCATTATGGATTATTGCAAGCAGTGTTTTGATTGGCAGCAACCAGATAACTGACTTGCTCACCTAGAACTGCACCACCAGCCAGGCTGGGGATTGCCAACCAGAGTGAAGTGATATCACCCTTACCCCCACATCTTCCCAGTGACTAGAAGTGTGGCCACACACCACCACCACCACCACCAATTGGGTAGCCAGTGATATCTTGCACTGTGCCTAGCCTGGAGGTCTGCCTAACCCAGTCCCCCTCAACCTCCCACAGACCCCCTCCACTGTGCATTGCCAGCATCCTGAGACATATTCTGGTATAACAAGTGATGTAGGTCCACCACCACTGAAGCCAGGGAAGCATGCTCTTTTGTATTGGATGGCACATGCCAGCAACCCCCAAATTTGGAGGCACATGCTCCTGCAAATCTGGCACTGAGTGTTTGCCACCTCCATTCAGTAGTGCACATGTATGTGCATTGTGTGCCACAAATTTGCCTCCTGCATGGTCCATGGTACATGCACCCTTATATTTTGTGCTGTGACCATGATATCTCTTCAGTGCACAGCAAGCACTACCTTGGACTAGGTGTTGTGCCCCCACTGTCTTTGCTTTATCTCTCTCTCTCTTTCTCTCTTTCTTTTTTGTCTTCCCTTTTATCTCTTTTATTTCTCTTCCCTTGTTTTTGTTTGTTTTATTTTGTGTTTTCTTTTTCTCCCTTCTCTCTCTCTCCTTGGTCACACCTGGTGGAAGACAGCAACCATATCCACAATACTCAGCCATACCCACTTCTCCTGTCATGCCACTCACTAAGCAAATATCACCAGTATCTCATACAGCATGGATACTGAATAATGCCCTCCTTAAAAACTACTGGGTTATACAAGAAATGAAGAATGAAATAAAAAATATTTTCTTGAATCAAATGAGAATGAAAACAAACATACCAAAATTTTTGGAGCACAGAAAAAGCAATTCTCAGAGGACAATTTATACCAATAAACATTCATATCAAAAAAGAATAGATAGGAAAATGGTGACTTACCTGTAGCCCACATGTTAGTTCCCCCTAGCATCTTAATGCCTGCAAAGCTAGGTGCAGCAGTTTGAAGTGGATATTCTGACACTCTGAACAGCTCATTAAGTCAAAGAAGGCCAAACTCAGGGGAGTAGGGGAAGAAAGGAAAGAGGTAGTGTAAATAGCCAGAAAGAATAAAAATAAATGACCTTGCCCTGAAGAGTGCTGACTGGCCAGCAAAATGGGGCATCTGAGGGCTCTCTGCAGCAGTGGATAGAATGCACCAGAGGGCCTGTGGCTACTCCATGGATCTATCTTCAGCACCTGCTTTTATAAATTTAAGGCTACAGGGAGGGTAGCATTTGTGAGAAGTGGAGTAGAGACCTCTTTAGTTCAGGGCATCACTGAATTGGGAGTGGAAAGGAAAGCACACCAGAGGTGGGTGGGCCCTGGAGCAAACTCATGGGGAGGGTCAGGGTAGCTATTCCAGGACAGCTTTTTGGCACAGAGTTTCCATGAGTATGAGGTTTTGAGGCTGTCTGAACCTGGTGGAAAGTGGTGGCCCTCTAAACACTGGGTGCCGAACTTGAGCTGTGGGTCTGTGGGTAGTAAAACATCATCACTAGCAGCCTATTCAAAGCCCTGGAGATGGTTACTGGTGCTTTGGAGCATTTTTTTTCTCTTTTCTTCCTCCTTTACATGCCTCCCCTGCCTCATCCTATAGAAAAAGCACATTAAGACACCACAACACCTGCTAGCTCAAATCATAAACCCCCTTCACAACAAACAGATGCCTGTATCCACATTCCACACAGTGATTCCATCATCACAAAGAAAACTGCAGAGCAACTCAGCATGCCTGAATTAATAAATAAAATACACCAGCTCCAAAGACAAAGGAAGAATCTTGCAAGCTGCCCAAGGCGAAAGAAATATCATTTATAATAATCAAAGAGTTAAGCTGAGTTCTGATTACTCTGCAGAAGCCATGCAGGTGAAAAGGCAATGGGGCAACATATATAAAACACTAAAGGAAAAAAAAACTTCCATCCAAGAATCCTATTTCCAGCTAAACTGTCCATCACATATGAAATCAAGACATTCTAAGACAAACAGATACTAAGGGATTTTGTGAAAAGCAGACCAACCCTGCAAGAAATGCTTAAGGAAGTCCTTCCAATAGAGAACCCACAACAGAGATCAGCAAAACCAGGATATATGACATCAACTCTAAAACCAAATCAGAAACAGATATTCAAAATAAGATCATAAAACAATGTACACTAAAAAAAATAAATAAATAAACAAGGAAATCAAATTGCACATGACAACAGAAACTAACCAAATAGAATAAAAGTTCTAGGCAAAAACTTCCAAATGCAGAGGAAATAAGGACAATGTCCTCATAGAACAGACTGTTCCAAAAATACAGAGACAAGAATTCATTCCAAGGGGTTCCAGTGAGATGGTGGAATAGGCAGAAAGACTTCACAGACACTCTTCAACAAAGAAAAGGGGACTCAATTAATACATATACAGAAGATAATCCTGGACCCCTGAGCCTTGAAGGAAAGGATGTAGAAATGGACTAAACTCCAACTAGCAGAAAAATTTGCATGAAAACATCAAAAAAGGAGACATACGGAGCTGCAGTCTGGCAGCGATCCTGATAGCACAGACAGCTTGGATATTGCCGAGTGGTGGTAGGACCCAAGAATTAACCTAAAAATCAGCCCTGCTAGCCAGGGACTGCATGAAGGACTGCACAGGTGGCTGGTGAATAAAAGGGGAAGCAGGGAAGGGGAAGGTGAGCTGAGCTGTGGACTTTTGTCTGTCCAGAGGACACAGCCATTTTGAATGTTTACAAGCAAATTGACAATTTTGGATATTTAAAGCAACAGCATTCTCCCAGATTCCAGGAACTTAAGAACAGGCTCCACTTGCCAGGAATCCCAAGTACATTATGGACCCAGATGACTAGAAAGATGTGACTTTCCCCCTTGTTACTCTTATACCCCACGCCCTCTTGGTGAACAGAGATACGGTCATCCCTCACTCCCACCCACGTTCTGAGCTGGCAGGAATTCCATCCCAGTCTGCAAGCTCAGTAGAGCCTGGGTGCCCTGCCCCTCTCTGTCATGATTTTTTTGTTCTTAATCTTTTTTAGTTTGTTTGCTTTGTCAGTTTTAAAACTACCATTATTAATATTACTTTTGTCCTTTATACTAATATTATTTATTCTTCCAGTCCCAGGTTTTAGTTTTCAGCTTTTTTTTTTTTTTTCCTTGTTCTTGGCTGCAATTTTTTTCTCCTTTCTTGTGGTTAACCCTGTTGTCTTTTTTCTCTTATTGTGCTCTACCCAGACATTGCAGAGTTGTTTTTTTTTTTTTTTGTCCTTTTACCCTTTTCTCTTTTTTTGATTACTGTACATGTGTGATTACATGGTGTATTTTTTGTCCATGTGATGCTACTTTTTTATGGTTATTAAATTTTTATTTTTGTGTAATTGAGTGTAAGACAGCAACAGTCCCCACACAGCACAACTACACCCACACCTCCTGCAGTTTCACTTACTGAATGAGAGCCATCACATCCTTCTCCACCAACAGACCAATGATAAACAACCACCAAGAACAGCCTGACCCACCCCTGGCTGCTCTTTACAAAGAGTTAACAGAGATCTAAATACAGCAACATCTTGATTTCTCAGAGACAACAGACAATCACAGTTCACACAAAGAAGCAAGGTAAAGTGGTAGGCACAATGAAGCAGGATATAGACCCAGAACACATCCCTGAGGAAGAAGCAGCATTGGGACTATCTGATAAGGAATTCAAAAGAATTATATTTAGGTATCTTCAAAGAATTCAGAGACAGACCAGGGAAAACACAAACCAAACCCTAGAAGAATTTTGGAAGAAAATACAAGAATAAAATAACAACATAAATGAAAAATTAGAAATGATTCTAAATCTACAGATAGAAATCCAGAAGATTAATATTAAATTGTCAGAAATAGATAACACATTGGAAGGTCA
>NW_006922333.1:668311-669533 GCF_000298275.1 Orycteropus afer afer
CTTAGAGATAAAGACAAAAACAGACTAAAAATCAAAGGTTGGAAAAACATATATAAAGCAAATGGCAACTGTAAGAGTGGCAATATTAATTTCTGATCAAATTGACTTTAAGACAAAAACCACCACAAAGACAAGGAAGGACATTAAATAACGATTAAAGGATCAACTGAACATGAAGATATAACCATAATAAAAATCTATGGACCCAGTCAAAGAGCCCAAAATACATAAATCAGACTTTAAAAAAGTTGAAAAGCCAAATAGGTGACTCCACAATCATAGTGGGAGATTTTAATAAACCACTGTCTTTGAAAGATAGAACAACTGGAAAGAAACTCAACAAAGATGCAGATGAACTTGGAGGACATTATGCTGAGTAAAATAAGTCAATCACAGAAGGGCAAATATTGTTATTGTAAAAATCAAGGAAGGGTTTATATGTGGAAGGAAATTTTCTTTCTTGGTTACCAGGACTGGGAGAGGAGATGAGGGAACACTGTTAAATAGCTAGAGATAAGTATTGATTTGGGTGAAGAGAAAGGCAATGTACCAAATGTGAGTGCTCAACAGGGTGGTATTAAGTAAGAGAAAGACATAGAGAAGTACATGGGAGCTACAGACAACAAAGATGAACCTTTTTGCACATACAGTATTACGTTGTCAGTGAGGCAAACATGGGTATACGGGTGGAGAAAGAGGTGAGCAGGCGGAACTATTAGGTATATCTATGAAGTGGGGAATGTACCCAAGACTATGTATAGGGTTGGCAGACAATGGTCCTATAAGTGTATTTGTATGATCTATAAGAATTCCCTAGTGTATACTAGAGCTGAGAAGGGCCAAAATTGTAGTCACTTCTTGGTCACAGCCAGCTACCCAGAGGGACTGAGTATTTGAAACTGTGGGCTCAGGACCATCGTCACAAGGGACATCAAGCTCAATTGGTATATGTTATATGCTACACAAAACATTGTTCCACCTCCTACTTTGGCGAGTAGTGACTGGGATCTTAAAATCTTGCAAGCAGCAAAGATGAATCTCACCTCATCCAGAGCAAAGAAAAATGAAGAAAACCAAAGATTCATGGAAACAATTATTCCTAGTGACTGGTACACCATACAACTTGCAACCTATATGACTATGATACCAGAAGAGCTATATGGTGCCTGGCTACCACTGTCAACCACTTGGAGTGGGACCTATGTAGGAGATCCTTTATAGA
>NW_006922333.1:671328-672358 GCF_000298275.1 Orycteropus afer afer
AAAAAATAGAGAAAATCAACAAACCAAGAAGCTGGTTCTTCAAAAAGATTTAACAAAATTAACAAACCATTGGCAAATCTAACAAAAGAAAAGAAAGAGAAGATGCATATTACAAGAATAGTGAACAAAAAGGGTGTCATCACAACAGAATCAACTGAAATAAAAAAAGACACTGATAGAATATTATGAAGAAGTGTACTCCAAGAGATTTGAGAACCTAGAGGAGAAGGTAAAGTTTCTGGAATCACAAGTCCTACCTAAATTATCCCACTCAGAGATAGAATATTTGAATAGACTCATAACAAAGGAAGAAATTGAACAGGTCATAAAAAACTTCCCCTAAGGAAAAGTCCTGGCCCTAATGGCTTCACTGGAGAATTTTACCAAATATTCAAGGAAGAAGTGACACCTATTCTACTCAAGCTATTCCAGAACATACAAAAAGATGAAATACTCCCAAACTCATTTTATGAAGCAAGCATAACATTAATACCAAAACCAGGGAAAGAAACTACTAAGAAGGAAAACTACAAACCAATATCCCTCATGAACATAGATGCAAAAATCTGCAACAAAATCCTAGCCAACAGAATCCAAGAACATAGCAAAAGAATAATGCATCCTGACCAAGTGGGATTCATACTTGTTATGCAAGGAAGGTTCAACATCAGCTTCAACAAAATGCAATGTAATCCACCACATAAAGAAAAGAAAATAACTATATGATCATATCAATCGATGCAGAAAAGGTCTTTGATAAAATCCAACACCCATTCCTGTTCAGAACTCTCAGCAAAATAGGGATAGAAGGTAATTTCTCAACAAAATAAAAGGCATATATGCAGAGTAATGGTCAACATTGTTATTAATGGTGAAAGACTCAAAACACTCCCCTGATAAATGGGAACTAGCCAAGATGCCCTCTACAATCACTCCTATTTAACATTGTATTGGAAGTCCGAGCCAGGGCAATAGGACTAGAAAGAGAAATAAAAGGCATTCAAATTGACAAAGAAGAAGTAAAGCTATC
>NW_006922333.1:673408-677060 GCF_000298275.1 Orycteropus afer afer
AAAAGACTTTGTCAAAAGAATAAAAAGATAACCTACAGATAGGGAGAAAATATTCACCTATGAGATATCTGACAGAAGACTTGTCTCCAAAATCTATAAAGAACCTCAACACCTCAACACCAAAAAGACACACAATACAATTCAAAAATGGGCAAGAGACATGAGCAAACACTTCACTAAGGACGATATGCTGGCAGCCATCAAACACATGAGGAATTGCTCATGATCTTTAGTCATTAGAGACATGCAAATCAAAACCACGATGAGATATCATCTCACCCCAGCAATAATAGCAAAGTTCAACAGGACAGAAAATAACAAATTCTTGTGAGGCTGTGGAGAGATTGGAACTCTCATATATTGCTGATGGGATTGTAAAATGGTACTAATTGTGGCAAATCGTATGGCATTTCCATAAAAAACTAAAATAGAAATACCATTTGACCCAGTAATTCCATTACTAGGAATATATCCTAAAGACGTGAGAGATAGGACATGAACAGTCATATGCACACCTATGCTCATTGCAGCACAATTCACTATAGCAAAGAGATGGAAAAAACCTAAACCCCCATCAACAGATGAATGGATAACCATATTATGGTACATTTACACAATGGAATACTATGCTACATTAGAGAACAATGAAGGATATATGAATCATCTCACAATGTGGATAACCCTGGAGGACATTATGCTGAGTGAAATAAGTCAATCACAAAAGGACAAATATTGTATGAGCCCATTACTGTAAAAAGATGAGGAAGGGTTTGCTGTAAAAAGACGAGGAAGGGTTTGCTTAAGGAAGGGAACTCACTTTCTAGGTTACCAGGGTGCGGAGGGAAGGAGAGGGAATAATTTTGAGCTAGTTGGAGACCACACACTGAGGAGGGCAAGGGGAGAGATGGGATGGAAAGAGTCTGTGACCACCATGATAACACTGGAGAAAGGGAGGACACTGAATTGTGCACATAAGATATTGATGATAGAGGCCAATACCACTATGTCCACGTTACAGAATACACATTAATACCCAACACCAGACTACAGATAAACATATAAACATCCAAGAAGATCAGATGGGGGTAAGTGAACAGAATTATACTCTAGACCAAGGATAGATTCAGCTGAGGCTAATCTTGCACAGATACCAGTTATACAAAATACCCACAATCCTTACAAAAGCAACAGTAGACAGACATAGAACAATCCTTCACAGATAGCCAGACACTCTGGGAGAGAGATGCAATGGATCTAGTGACACAGGACCATAGTGTTGGTGGACACCAGACTTAATTAGCCCAACAAAATGCATAAAAACCTTGTTCCACAACCTACATTGATGAGCAGCGACTGGGGTCTTAAAAGCTTTCAAGCAGCCATCTAAGATGCAGCTAATGGTCTCCTATCATTGAAAATGAAGAAGAGTACAAAAAACCAAGGGCATTTGGAAGCAATCAGCCCCAGGACAGGATGGACCTTGAGACCAGAAGAAGTAGATGATGCTTGGCTACCAATGCCAATCACTCAGAAAGGGATCATAATTGGAGATCCTGGATAGAGTGGGAGGAAAAACGTGGAACAAAATCCAAAAACACAATAATGACCAGAATTACTGGTCAAATGGACTCTGGTGGGATCCCCAATACTATGGCCCTGGGATACACTTAGGATCTGGAATAAAACTCACTCCCAGGGGCTGGCTCTCAGGCCAACAGTAAATAAGATGTACACGCAGACCACTCAACCCAGGTTGATTCACCCATATACTCTATGGAGATGCATCCCTTGGAGCAACTGACCACGGGGCACCAGAGGAGCAACATTCACCCAGAGGACATGCCAGACACACAGGAGTGCATAACTGTTAGGGGCACAGGGAGATTACTGTGAAGGGAGGGGAGGAGAGTGAGTTAGGTTGGGGATGGTAGTTGAAGAGTGAAACCAAAATGTACATGAAATGATGACTGTAAAACAAACTCTGTTCTGTAAATTTGCACCTAAAGCACAATAAAAAAGAAGAAGGAGAAAGAGAAGGAGGAGAAGGAGAAGAAGAGGAGGAGGAGGAAGAAAGTACCCAAAAGTACATTAACACATCTCCAACAATCAGAAAGATAACAGCAAAAAAAAAAAAAAAAAACAAAAAAAAAAAAAACTATAGTCACCATAAGAAAGGAAACAATAAATATGACAGCAGGAATAAATAAAACTCCAAAAGTATAGGGGGGATCAATAAGACTAGAATAATAAAATTGACAAACCACTGGCACATTTAAGAAAGGACAGTAGGCAAATAACAAAAAAGAAACAAAATAGGTGACACCATAAAAGAACAAAAAAGGATAATAAGAGAATACTATGAAGAACTGTACTCCAACAAATTTGAAAATACTAGAAGAGATGGATACATATCTAGAAACACTACCTCCCCAAACTAACACAAAATGAGGTAAAAAACTAGAACAGATTCATCACATAATAAGAAGAAATGGAAGAGGTCATTCAAAAACAAACAAACAAGAACAACAACAAAAACTTCCCTGGCCCAAATGGCTTCACTGGTAAATTCTACAAAATATCCAGAGAAGTTGTTGTTGTTAGGTGCCATTGAGACAGCTCCAACTCATGGGAACCCTATGGTCAACAGAATGGAACACCACCCAGTCCTGCATCATCCTCAAAATCCTTGTTATACTTGAGGCCATCATCGCAGCTACAGTGTCAATCTATCTTATTAGGATCTTCCTCTTTTTGCTGACCCTTAAGAGCTCTGGTAGAGTAGTGCCTAAGGCACTTGGCTGCTAACCAGAAGGCTGGAGGTTCAAACCCACCAGCAACTCCTCGGAAGGAAGATGGGGCAATCTACTTCTGAAGTGATACTGCCTCAGAAACCCAAGGAGGGGTCACTATGAGTCGGGTCCGACTCAACGGCACATAACAACAACAAGAACAACCACTTACCAAGCATGATAACCTTCTCCACAGAAAGCCCTCTTCTGACAACATGACCAAAGTAGGTGAAAAGAAATCTGGCCATTCTCGCTTCTAAGGAGCATTCTGGCTGCACTTCTTCCTGGACATATTTGTTCATTCTTCTGACAGTCCATGGTATTTTCAATATTCTTCACCAACACCACAATTCAAAAGCATCAATTTCTCATTCTTCTTTATTCATTGTCCAGCTTTCACATGCATGTGAGGCAATTGAAAATACCATGGCTTGGGTTAGGTCCACCTTAGTCTTTGATCATCTATCACTTTAAAGAGGTTTTTTTGCACCATATTTTCCCAGTATAATATGAAGCCTGATTTCTTTTTTCTTATAAAGTAGCAATTTTTCTTTCTTTTTTTTTTATTGTGATTTGGGTGAAAGTTTACAGAGCATGTTCACGTACAGTTTGGGACATTGACTAAAATTTACCACAATGCAACAGCTCCCCTCCCACTTCCTCCCAATAGTTACCTCTTCCTGTGTCCATCCCTCCATGCATTCCTGCCACCTGAGCTGTCTCTCTGGGAGTAAAAAGCCCTTCTGTTCTCCCATGATTGTTCTCTTCAGGGAGTGTATCTACCTAGTTTAAATGTTCACTTAATAATATGAATGAAATCCACAGGTGTGGGTTCAATTGCAGACATGAAGGACAGCTAGGGG
>NW_006922333.1:677295-683125 GCF_000298275.1 Orycteropus afer afer
TTGCCTCTAGATGGCTGCTTGCAAGCTTTTAAGATCCCAGTCACTACTTGCCAAAGTAGGAAGAAGAACAATGTTTTGTGTAGTATGTTATGCCAAATGAGCTTGATGGCCCTTGAGACTATGGTCTGGAGCCCACAGGTTCAACTACTCATTCCCTCTGGGTAGATGGCTGTGACCAAGAAGTGACTACAACCTTGTGACTTGTCAGCTCTACTACACATCTGAGAATTCTTACAGAACATACACATACATTTGTGGAAATCTTGTCTGACAACCCTTTACATGGTCTTGGGTACACTCTCCACTGCATAGACATACCTAATAGTTCACCCTGTCCACCTATCTATCCACCTATATACCCATGTTTGCCTTCACTGAAAATGCATTACTATATTTGCAAAAGGATTTATCATTGTTGTCTGTACCTTCCATGTACCTGTCTATGTCTTCCTCTTCGTCAATGCCACCATGTTGATCATTCACATTTGGTACATTGCTCTTCTCTTCACCCAAATCAATACTTATCTCAACCTATCTAACAGTGTTCCCTACCTTATCCTCCCATCCCTGGTAACCAACAAAGAAAATTTCCTTCCATATATAAACCTTTCCTTGAATTTTACAATAATGGAATATTACAATATTTGTCCTTCTGTGATTGACTTATTTCACTCAGCATAATGTCCTCCAAGTTCATCCACCTTATGTGGTGTTTTGCAGATTCTAGGTTATTCTTTAGGGTTGCATAGTATTCCATTGATGGAGCTCTGGTATCATATGTGCCTAAGGTTCAAATCCACCAGCCACTCTTTGGAAGGAAGGTTGGAAAATCTACTTCCATAGTGATACTGCCTCGGCAAACCAAGGAGGGGCCGCTATGAGTCGGGTCCAACTCGAAGGCACATAACAACAACAAGAAGAAGTATTCCATTGTGTGTATGTACCATAGTCTGGTTATCCGTTCCTCAGTTGATGGACACCTATGTTGTTTCTATCCTTTTGCTATTGTAAATAGTGCTGCGATGAACATGGTTGTGCATATGCCTGTTCTTGTCATGGCTGTCACTTCTTTAGAATATATACCTAGTAATGGAATGGGTAAGTCAAATGGTATTTCTATTTCCAACTTTTTAAGGAATCACCATACTGCTTTCCACAGTGGTTGCACCACTTTACAGTCCCACCAGCAGTGTATGAGAGTCCCAAACTCTCGGCATCATCATCAGCATTTATTATTTTCTGTCTTGAACTTTGCTACTAGTGCTGGGGCAAGATGGTATCTCATTGTTGTTTCGATTTCCATCTCTCTAAAGCTAGTGATCATGAGCATTTCTTCATAAGTTTGTTGGCTGCCTGAATATCCTCTTTGGTGAAGTGTCTATTCATGTATTTTGCCCATTTTTTAATTGGATTGTTTGTCTTTTTGTTATTGAGGTGTTGGAGTTTTCTATAATTTCTCGAGATAAGTCCTTTGTCAGATATTTCATTGCCAAAATTTTTTTCCCAATCTGTAGGTTCTCTTTTGACTCTTTTGGAGAAGTATTTGGAAGCACATAACAAATTTAATTTTTAGAAGGTCGCAATCATCTGGTTTCTCTTCTTCTGTTTGTGCATTTTGAGTTATGCTTTATAGTCTATTTATGCCATATATTAGGGCCCTTAAATTTGCCTCTAGATTTTCCTTGAGGAACTGTATAGTTTTAGGTTTCATGTCACATTTAATTCTTTGATCCATCTGGAGATCATTTTCGTGTATGGTGTGAGGTACAGATCTTGTTTCATTTTTCTGCAAATGGATATCCAGTTTTGCCAGCACCATTTATTAAACAAACATTCCCTCCCATTTAATGGATTTTGGCCCTTTGTCAAAGATCTGCTGACCATAGGTCAGTGGATCTGTTTCTGGGTTCTCAATTCTATTCCATTGGCCTATGTGTCTGTCATTGTAACAATACCAGGCAGTTTTGACTGCTTTAGCTGTATAGTAGGTTTTGAGATCTGGCAGTGTGAGACCTCCTAATTTTTTCTTCTTCAGTAGTGCTTTGCTTATCTGAGGTCTCTTTCTTTTCTATATAAAGTTAGAGATTGGTTTTTCCATATCCTTAAAGAATGTTGATGGGATCTGGATTGGGATTGCATTGAATGTATAGATTGCTTTGGGTAGAATTGACATTTTCACAATGTTCAGTCTTCCTATCCATGAGCATGGGATGTTCTTCCATTTATGTAGATCTCTTATGGTTTCTTGAAGTAGTTTTTTTTTATAATTTTCTTTGTAGAGGTCTTTTGTGTCCCTGATAAGATTTATTCCCAAGTATTTTATTTATTTTGGTAACTATTGTAAATGGTATTGATTTCCTTGTTTCCTTTTCAGCCATCTCTTTGCTGGTGTAGAAGAATCCAACTGATATTTGCATGTTGATCTTGTATCCTGCCAAAATGCTAAATATCTCAATTATTTCCAGTAGGTTTTTGACTGAGTCTCTTGTGTTTTCTAAGTACAGGATCATATCATCAGCAAATAAGGATAGTTTGACATCTGCTTTACCAATTTGGATGCCTTTGATTTCCCTTTCTTGCCTTATTGCCCTGGCTAGGGCTTCCTGTACAATGCTGAATAGAGTGTTGATAGAGGGCATCCTTGTCTGGTTCCTGTTTGCAAGGGGAATGGTTTCAGTCCCTCTCCATTAAGAATAATGTTGGCTCTTGGTTTTGCATAGATGCCCTTTATTATGAGGAATGTCCCTTCTATTCCTATTTTGCTGAGAGTTTTGATCAAGAATGAACGTTGGAATTTATCAAATGCCTTTTCTGCATCAATTTATATGATCATGTGGTTCTTTTTCTTTGTTTTATTTATGTGGTGGATGATGTTGATTGTTTTTCTAATGTTGCACCATCCTTGCATACCTGATATGAACCCCACTTGGTCATAATAAAAGATTTTCTTGTTATGTTGTTGCAGTCTATTGACTAGGATTTTGTTAAAGATTTTTGCATCTATATTCATGAGGCATATTTGTCTGTAGTTTTCTTTTTGAGTGATGTCTTTTCCTGGTTTTGGTATCAAGGTTATGCTTGCATCATAAAATGAGTTAGGGGGGATTCCATCCTTTCCAATGTTTTGGAATAGTTTGAGTAGGAATGGTGTCAGTTGTGCTCTGAATATTTTGTACAATTCTCTGGTGCAATCATCTGGACCAGGAACTTTTTTTGTTGGTAATTTTTTGATGACCTTTTTCAATTTCTTCTTTTGTTATGAATCTGTTCAACTTCTTCACATCAGTCTGTGTTAGTTTAGGTGTTGTGTTTCTAGAAATCGGTCAGTTTCTTCCAGATTTTCATATTTATTGGATTATAATTCTTTGTAGTATACTGATATTAATCCCTTTTATTTCAGTTGGTTCTGTTGTCATTTCACCCATTTAATTTGTTACTTGTATAAACTCCCTCTTTTCCTTTGTTAAATTTGCCTGTGATTTGCCAATTTTATTAATCTTTTCAAAAAACCAACTTCTGGTATTGCTGATTCTTTCTATTGTCTTTCTATTTTCAGTTTCATTGATTCCAGCTTGAATCTTTTTTATTTCCTTTCTTCTGGTGACTGTAAGCTTATCTTGCTGTTCTTTTTCTAATTGGTGGATATGCTGGTTTAAAGTGTTGATTTAGGTTCTTTCTTCTTTTTTGATTTGTGCATTGATTGTTATAGATTGGCCTCTGATCACTACTTTTGCTGTGTCCCAAAGATTTTCATATGCTGTGTTTCCATTCTCATTTGGTTCAAGGAATTTTTAAATTTCTTTTTTTTATTTCTTCTCTTACCCAGTCTTTCTTAAGGAAGGTATTGCTCAGTTTCCATGTGTTTACTCTTTTTCCATTGATCTTCCTATTGTTGATTTCTAATTTGATAGTATTTTGATCTGAGAAGATGATTTGCAATATTTCAATGTTTTTAAATTTATGAAGGCTTACTTTATGGCCTAACATATGATGTATTATGGAAAATGTTCCATGTGCACTGGAGAAGAATATATATTGTGGTGGTGTTGGTGGAAGTGCTCTGGAGATACCTTCAAGGTCAAGTTGGTGGACTATATTGTTTAGCTCTTCTGCATCTTTGTTGTTTCTTTCTAGTTGTTCTATCTTTTAAAGAAAGTGGTGTATTAAAGTCTCCCACTATGACTGTGGTGTCATCTTTTTGCTTTTTCAACTCTTTTAAAGTCTGATATATGTATTTTGGGGCTCTTTCATTGGATCCATAGATATTTATTATGGCTACATCTTCTTGTTCAGTTGATCCTTTAATCATTATACAATGTCCTTCCTTGTCTCATGTGGTGGTTTTTGTCTTAAAATCAACTTGAACAGAAATTCATATTGCCACTCCTCCTCTTTTAAGGTTGCTATTTGCTTGATATATCTTTTTCCAACCTTTGATTTTTAGTCTATTTTTGTCTTTGCCTCTAAGATGTGTCTCTTGTAGACAGAATATTGATGGGTTTTGTTTTCTTATCCAATCTGCAACTCTCCGTTATTTGAGTGGTGCATTTAATCCATTACCCTTCAGTGTAATATTTCACATGTATGAATTGGTTGCTGTCACTTTGTTATATGTTGTTTCATGGTGTCCCTGGTTTCTTTGTTCCATATTATTTTCTGTGCTGAGCCCATTATATTTATGAATTGTGTTATCATTCCATTTGTTGCTATTGTTTTAGTATTTGGTGAATATTTTTGCTTGTCCTCTTTTTTATTGTGATGTGAAGGTTTGTTTTTCTTTGAGGTTACTCTGTGATTTATAATTTTCTCCCCGAGATTAGAACAGTCTTTTCTATCTTGCAACTCTCTTTACTTCCTCACCATTTAGAGGTTCTGTAACTACACTATTTTTTCCCCTTTTTGGTTTGTAGTTGTCCTCATTTGACAATTGATGTCTCTGGTTTTCTGTTTAAAATCTTGTAAGCTTATTTCACTTTGGATATGTCCGTGGCTGTGGTTTCTGAGTTTTGTTATCCTGTGAATTAATGGTCAGTTTTTAGCTATTTTTGATTCTCTGTTCAAAGGACTCCCTTTAGTATCTCTTGTAAGGTTGGTCTGTTTTTATAAAAAAAAAAAAAAAATCCCTTAGTTTCTGCTCACCTGAAAATCTCCTAATTTCACCATCATATTTAGGGGAAAATTTTGCTGGGTTTATAATTCTTGGTTGAAAATTTTTCTCTTTCAGGTTTTTATATATATCATCCCATTGCCTTCTCAGTTGCATGATTTCTCCTGAAAAATCGAGCTAATTCTTTCTGGCTGTCCTTTGTAAGTAAATTTTTGTTTTCCCCATGCTGATTTTAGGATTCTTTCTTTTGTCTTTAGTTTTGATGAGTTTGATGATGATATGTCTTGGTGGTTTTGTTTTAGGGTCTATCCTGTTTGGAATTATTTGGACTTCATGAATGGATATATTCACATCTTACAT
Source organism: Orycteropus afer afer (assembly GCF_000298275.1). NCBI lineage: Eukaryota > Metazoa > Chordata > Mammalia > Tubulidentata > Orycteropodidae > Orycteropus > Orycteropus afer. Next base: position 682,763 of record NW_006922333.1, read on the forward strand.
CATATCAGGGAAGTTCTCCTCCAACAAATCTTGGACAATTTTCTCAGTGGTTTTATTTTTCTCTTCCTCTTCTGGAATTCCAAGGACATGTAGGTTATTCCTTTTAATGGTATCCCACATGAACCTTAGGCTTTCTTCATTTTGTTTTGATCTTTTTTCCAATTGATCCCTTTCCAAATAATTATTCAAGTACTTGTTTTCAATCTCATTAATTCTGTCTTCCATTGTATCAATTCTACTCCTTTGTTCTTTCAATGTGTTATCTATTTCTGACGATTCACTATTAATCTTCTGTATTTCTCTATGTAGATTTTGTATCATTTCTAATTTTTCATTTATTTTGTCATTTTGTTCTTGTATTTT
>NW_006922333.1:683885-686057 GCF_000298275.1 Orycteropus afer afer
GGGCAGGGCACTCAGGATCCGTCTGAGCACACAGACTGTGATGGAATTCCTGCCAGCCTAGAAGGTGGGTGGGAGTGAGGGATGATCACACTTCCATTCATCACGAACCACGAGGATGTGGGGTATAAGAGGAACAAGGGGAATGTTGCACCTTTCCAGTTGTCAGCTTGTGGAATGTCCATTTGTCCCGGCAAGTGGAGCCTGTTCTTAAGTCCCTGGAATCTGGGATAATGCTCTCGCTTTAGATAACCAAAATGGTCAAGCTGCTTGTAAACATTCAAAATGGCTGCAGTCTCTGGACAGGCAAAATTCCACACCTCAGCCCACTTTCCTCTTTGTTGCTTCCCCTTTTATTCACCAGCCACCAAAGCAGTCCTCCGTGCAGTCCCTGCCTAGTAGGGCTCATTTTTATGTTAATTCTTAGGTCCTACCAACACTCAGCAATGTCCAAGCTGTCTGTGCCATCAGGATCACTGCCAGACCACAGCCCCGTGTGTCTCCTTTTTTGGTGTTTTCATGCAAATTCTTCTGCTAGTTGAGGTTTAGTCCATTTCCATATCCTTTCCTTCAAAGCTCAGGTCTCCAGGATTATCTTCTGTATCTCTGTTAATTGGTTGCCCTTTTCTTTGTTGAAGAGGGTCTGTGCAGTCTTTCTGCCTATTCCACCATCTTTGCCCTTATTTTTTCCTTGACGAACTTTATAGTTTTATGTTTCACATTTAAGTCTTTGATCCATCTGGAGTAAGTTTTTGTATATGGTGTGAGATATGGATCTTGTTTCATTTTCCTGCAAACAGACATCCAGTTTTGCAAGCATTATTTGTTAAAGAGACTATTTCTTGCCCACTTAATGGATTTCAGCCTTTGTGAAAAATTAATTGACCATAGGTGGATGGATCTATTTCTGGGTTCTCAATTCTGATCCACTGGTCTATTTACCTGTCACTGTACCAGGTTGTTTTGAATACTGTGGCTGTATAGTAGGTTTTGAGATAGGAGGTTGTGAGGCCTCCTTCTTTGTTCTTCTTCCTCAGCAGTGCATTACTTATCCAAAGGCTCTTTCCTTCCCATATCAAATTAATGATTGTTTCTTCCATATCCTTAAAAAATGTGGATAGAATCTGCATCAGAATTGTGTTGAATGTATAGATTGCTTTGGGTAGACCATGTCCTTCCATTCATGTAGTTCTTATGGTTTCTTGAAGTAATGTTTTGTAGTTTTCTTTGTATATATTTGTTTCCCTGATAAGATTTATTCCCAATTATTTAATCTTTTGGGTAGATATTGTAAATGGTATTGATTTCTTTATTTCGTTTTCAGAGATCTCTTTGCTGGTGTAGAGGAATCCAAGTGATTTTTGTATGTTGATCTTGTATCCTGCCACTATGCTAAATCTTTCAATTAATTCCACTAGTTTTCTTGCTGAGTCTCTTGAGTTTTCTATGTAAAGGATCACATAATCTGCAAATAGGGATAGTTGTACTTCTGCATTACCAAGGTGGATGCATTTTATTTCCTTTTCTTGCCTTATAGCCCTGGATAGGACTTTGAATACAATGTCAAATAGAAATGGTGATAGACAACATCCTTTTTTAGTTCTCATTCCAAAGGTAATATTTTCAGTCTCTCTCCATTGAGCATAATGCTGGCTGTTGGTTTTGTATATATACCCTTTATTGTGTTGAGGAATTTCCCTTCTATTCCTATCTTGCTGAGAGTTTTTATCAGGAATGGGTGTTGGATTTTATCAAAAGCCTTTTCTACATTGATTCTTATGATCATGTAGTTCTTTTCCTTTCTTTTACTTACATGATGCATTATGTTCATTGTTCTTCTCATGTTGAACTATCCTTGCATACCTGGTATGAATCTCACTTAGTCATGATGTACTTTATTTTTCATATGTTGTTGGAATCCATTGGCTAGTATTTTGTTAAATATTTCTGCATGTGTATTCATGAAGGATATTGGTCTGTAGTTTTCCTTTTTAGTGGTGTCTTTGCCTGTTTTTGGTGTCAGGTTATGCTTGCTTCATAAATTGAATTTGGACTATTTCATCTTTTTCTATGTTGTGCAATAGTTTGGGAAGGATTGATGTCAGGTCTTCACCAAAAGTTTTGTAGAATTCTTCAGTGAAACAACCTGGGTAAGGACTTTTTTTTTTTTTTTTT
>NW_006922333.1:687473-688677 GCF_000298275.1 Orycteropus afer afer
AGTCCCTCTGGGTAGCTGGCTGTGACCAAGCTGTGACCACAAACTTGCCCCTTGTCAGCTCTACTATACCTGATTCAAGGAATTTTTAAAGTTCATTTTTAATTTATTCCATTATTACTATGTAGTTTTTAAGGAGGTTGTTATTCAGTTTCCATGTTTTTGCTCTGTTTCTATTGATCTTCCGATTGTTGATTTTTAATTGTGAGCTCAGAAGTTGCTTTGCAATATTTCAATTTTTTTTTTAATTTTTTGAGGCTTGCTTTGTGGCCTCACATGTGGTCTATTCCATAGAATGTTCCAGGTGTTCTGGAAAAGAATGTACATTGTGTTAATGTTGGGTAAATTGCTCTGTATATGCCTACAAGGTGAAGATAGTTGATTGTATTGTTTAGTTCTTCTATATCTTTGTTGAGTTTCTTCCAGTTGTGCTATCTTTGTTGAAAGTGGTGTATTAAAGTCTCCTACTATTATTACTGTGGAGTCATCTATTTGTCTTTTCAATTCTGTTAAGGCCTGATCAATGTATTTTGGGTATCTTTCATTGGGTGCATTGATATTTATTATGGTTATCATCTCCTCTTGTTCAATTGCTCTTTTACTCATTATATAATGACCTTCTTTGTCTCTTATGATGGCTTTTATCTCAAAGTCTATTTTATTAGAAGTCAATATTGCCACTCCTTCACCTTCCCTTCAAAGATCAGGGCTTCTGGTTTATCTTCTGTATCTGCTTCAATTGATTTCTCATTTCTTTGTTGCAGAGGATCTGTGTAGTTTGTTTGCCTATTCTGCTATCTTACCAGAAGTCCCTGACAAGGATGCACTTTTTTTTTCCCCCACCACTCCTACTTGATATTGGGCAGGGCTAGGACTGCTTTCCCTTGTGGGTGTTTCTATTTTGTTGTTGGGGCCCAATATAGGCAGGCACAGGGCTCAGGGCTGCTTTCACTTGGTGAAGGCTCTATTTTAAGGGTATGACCCAAGATAGGTGGGCTCAGGGTTTGGAGCTACTTTCACTAGGGTGGCTGTATTTTAAGGCTGGGCCCTGAGATGGGTGACTGTCGAGCAATTAGGAACAATTAAGGGAGATGAGCTTGTCTGTCAGTTTGTAGTCCTGTGGTAGCCTAAGTGTTGTTGTGAGGCTGGAGGCTATGCCACCTGTATTGCAAAATGCCAGCAGGGTTACCTATGGTGGACAGATTTC
>NW_006922333.1:689892-694934 GCF_000298275.1 Orycteropus afer afer
TGTGCTGCTCTAACAGAAATACCACAAATGGGATGGCTTTAACAAACAGGAGTTTATTCTCTTACAGTTTATAGGATTTAAGTCCAAGTTCAAAGTACCAGGCTCTAGGGGATTGGTGAAAGCCCCCAGCCTTGGACTTCAGCTTAGACTTCTGCTCCTGGTCCACTGAAGCTGGAGGATTTTTCTTCACTCAGATAGCTGTTGGCTGCTGATGCCAACAAGCCCAATGTTGACAAGTAAAAAGGCACAGTCCCAATGTTACTAAACAACATGAGAGGCCACTAATTCAAATCCAGATGAAGTCCCAAGTTTGGCAGGGCATGGCAGGCTGTTAAACAATGACTTGTTTACATGCAGGGTTCAAGCATGCCAAAAGGGTAGAGACCATTCCCAAAGCTGCTTCTTATATACAGGAAGCAGGCCCCATGCCCAAGGCAGGCCCAACCAAGTTGACACACAAACTTAATTACCACAGAGTAGCTAAAGCAGATAGAAAAAATGATAAGATAAAAACACTGAACAGAAGATTTCAAAGAGCAGCTTGAGAAGACAAAACCATTTACTATAATGAATGTGCAAAGACCTGGAGTTTTAGAAAGCCAAAAGGGAAGTACATGCTCAACACTTCTCAAGCTGAAAGAACTGAAGAAAAAAAATTAAGCCTCGAGTTGCAATACTGAAAGATTCTATGGGAAAAATACTGAATGATGTAAGAAACATCAAAAGAAGATGGAAGGAATACAGAGTCACTGTGACAACAACAAAAATATTCATGAGGTAGCATATGATCAAGAACCAATGGTATTGAAGGAAGAAGTTGAAGTTTCACTGAAGGAAGGGGGAAGAACAAGGATCCAGAAATTGATGAAATACCCATTGAGATGTTTCAACAAGCAGATGGCACACTGGAGGCATTCACTCAGTTATGCCAAGAGATTTGGAGGACAGCTACCTGGCCAACTGAGTGGAAAAGATCCATATTTGTACCCATTCCAAAGAAAGGTGATCCCACAGAATGTGGAAATTGTCAAACAATATCATTAATACCACATGCAAATAAAATCTTACAGAAGATAATTCAAAATGTTTGCAACACTATCTTGACAGAGAACTTTCAGAAATGCAAGCTGGATTCAGAAGAGGACATAGAATGAGGATATCACTGCTGATGTAAGATGGATCTAAGCTGAAAGCAAAGAATACCAGAAAGATGTTTACTTATGTTTTATTGACTATGCAAAAGCATTCAATTTTGAGGGTCATAACAAATTGTGGATAACACTGAGAAGAATGGGAATTCCAGAACACAAGATTATATGCATGAGGAACATGTATACAGATCAGGAGGCCGTTGTTCAAACAGAAAAGGGGATACTGCATGGTATAAAAATGAAGGGAGTGTGTCAGCCTTGTATCATTTCACCATACTTATTCAATTTGTATGCTGAGCAAATAATCTGAGAAACTGGATTATATGAAGAAGAATGTGACATCAGGATTAGTGGAAGACTCATTAACAACCTGTGATATGCAGATGACACAACTTTGCTTGCTGAAAGTGAGGATGACTTGAAACACTTACTGATGAAGATTGAAGATTACAATATGCCATATGGATTACACCTCAATATAAAGAAAACAAAAATCTTCACAACTGGTCCAATAAACAACTTCACGATATATGGAGAAAAGATTGAAGTTGTCAAGGACTTCATATTACTTGGTTCTACAATCAACACCAATGGAAGCAACATTCAAGAAATCAGACAATTGGGCAAATCAGACATTGGGCAAATCTGCTGCAAAAGACCTCTTTCAAGTGATGAAAGGTAAAATGTCTCCATGAAAACTAACGTGCACCTAACCTAAGCCATGGTATTTTCAATTGCCTCTTATGCATATGAGAGTTGGATAATGAATAAGGAATACCAAAGAAGAGTTGATGCTTTTGGGTTGTGGTGTTGGAGAAGAATGCTAAGAGTACCATGGACTGCTAAAAGGACTAAAAATATGTCCTGGAAGAAGTGCAGCCAGAATGCTCCTTGGAAGTGAGAATGACCAGACTTCTCACCTACTTTGTTTATGTTGTTGGGAGGAACCATTCCCTGGAGAAGGATATCATGCTTGGTAAAGTGGAAGGTCAACAAAAAAGGGGAAGGCCCTCAACAAGATGGATTGACACAGTGGCAGCAACAATGGGCTCAGATATAGCAAGGATCATGATGCTGGCACTGGACTGGGCAGTGTCTCATTCTGCTAGGCACGGGGTCGCTATGAGTCAGAGATGACTCAATGGCACCTAACAACAACAACACTCAATATTACATTGTAAGTCTTAACCAGAGGAGTGAGGAAAGAAAAGGAAATAAAATGTGTCTAAGTTGTCAAAGAAGGAGTGAAATTATCTTTATGTGCAGATGACATGATCCTACACATAGAAAATACCAGAGAATCAACAAGAAAATGACTAGAACTGTAGAAGAATTCTGCAAAATCAACATACAAAAACAGTCAAATTTCTGTACAATCGGAAAGCAAGTTCTGAAAAACAAATACAGAAGACAATAACATTTACAATAGTCAGCTAAAAGATGATGTACTTAGGAATAAATTTAACCACAAATACAAAAGACGTATACAGAGAAAAGTACAAAACACTACTAGAAGAAATCAAAACAGAAATACATAAATGAAGAAATGTACTGTGCTTGTTGATAGGAACGCTTGACATTGTGAAAATGTCAATACTACTTAAAGCAATGCACAGGTATAATGCAATTCTGATCCACATTCCATTATCATTCTTTAGAGACAGAAAAGCAAATTATCACCTTTACAGAGAAAGACAAGTCACCCCGGATAAGCAAAACACTGCTAAAGAAGAACAAAGTAGGAGGTCTTAGACTTGCCAATCTCAAAACCACATTATAGTCACAGAAGTTAAAATAGTCTGGTACTGGTTCAATGACAGAGGCATAGACTAATGGAGCAGAATTGAAATTCTAGAAATAAATCAAGCCACCTGTTGACAGCTTGTCTTTGACAAAATGCCAAAATCCATTAAATGGAAATAAGATCATCTCTTTAACAAATGGTCCTGGCAAAAGCAGATATCTATTAGCAGACAAATGAAACAATATTCACAACTCACACCATTTATTAAAACTAAGTCAAGATGGATCAAAGATCTAAATGGAAAACCTAAAACTACAAAGATTATCATAGAAAAAATAGGGGCAAACTTCAAAAGGAGGTCTGGTGGCATAGTCCCTAAGGCATTTGACTGCTAACCAAAAGGCTGGCAGTTCAAACCCACCAGCCACTCCTCAGAAGGAAGATTAGGCATTTGATTTCTGTAGTGATACCACTTCGGAAACCCAAGGAGGGTTGCTATGAGTCAGATATAGCATAAATACTCTATCAAACACAAGTTAAGACACAGAAACTTCAGAAGATAAACTAGATGACTTGGACCTCCTAAAAACTAACCACTTATACCCATTAAAGATATCACCAAAAGAGTAAAAATATGTTTGACAATTGGAAAAGAAACTAATCTAAAATTTACGGAAAACTTCAACACTTCAACAATAAAAAGACATACAACCCAATTAAAAAAATGGGCAGAATACATGAATAGACACTTCACCAAAAAATACGTCTAGGTAGACAAGAACCACATGAGGAAATACATATGATCATTAGCCATTAGAGATGCAAATCAAAATAACAATGAGATATCTCACACCAGCATTAACAGCAAATTTCAACAAAAGAGAAAACAACAAATTCTGGTGAGAGTATAGAGGGACTCAAACCCTCATACATTGTTGTTGAGACTGTAAAATGCTACAACCACTATGGAAAATCATATCCTGCTTCCTTGAAAAGTTGGAAATAGAAATATCATATGCTCTAGCAATCCCACTACTACGAGTCTAACCTACCAGAATAAGATCTGTGGCACAAATAAATGTATGCATACCTATGTTTATTGTAGCATTATTCACAATAGGAAAAAGTGGGAACAACCTAAGTGCCCATCAAAGGATGAATAGATAAAGAAACTATGGTACATGCACACAATGGAAACTACATTTTGTAAAAGAATAATGATGAATCTGTGAAACATCTCAATGTATATTAACCTAGAAGACATTATGGTGAGTAAAATTAATCAGAAAAGGACATATACTGTCTGAAATCACTATTATAAAAAGTCAGTAACAATTTACATGCAAAAAAGAAACATTCTTTGATAGTTACCAGGAGTGGGAGAAGCAGGAAGAATAAATCACTAACTGGAAGGTAGGAGTGTATTAAATTGGGTGAAGTGAAAGATAACATACAAGAAGCAGGATGTGAGCAGAAAATGATTAATGCAGATGAAGACACTGGGAGTAGTACAAGAGTTAAAGGTAACAACGGTAAATACTATTACATGCACAATCTGCAAAAACAGTAATAATAATAATCTAAGAGTGGATACACAGAGAGACATGCAAGCTGATCAGATGTGAAAAGAGGAAAGGGACTACTCTCACAAGCATATACAGGTTTGACAAAGGACATTTCCACATATGTAATTATATGTACAGCAAATGTATCCATGAATATAGTAGAGGATGTTGTTGTTATTGTTGTTGTTATATGCCATCGAGTCATCTCTGACTCATAGTAACCCCTCCTTGGGTTTCCGAGGCAGTATCTCTGCAGAAGTAGATTTCCCAATCTTCCTTCTGAGGAGTGGCTGGTGGGTTTGAACCACCAACCGTCTGGTTAGTAGTCAAGTGACTTAGGTACTAAAACTTCTTAGCCATAACCAAACACCTTGAGGGAATGAGTCACTGGTCCTGGGAGCTCAGCATCTTTGATTGTTTCAGGGGATATCAAAGTAAACATAACATAGTCCACAAAAACAATGTTCTACATCCTACTTTGATGAGTATTGACTGAAGGCTTAAAAGCTTATGAGGGACCATCTAAGATATAACTGTTGGTCTCTCTCCATCCAGAGCAAAGAAGTGTGAAGAAAATCAAGA
>NW_006922333.1:695483-701410 GCF_000298275.1 Orycteropus afer afer
ACCGCCAGCCTTCTGGTTAGAAATCAAGTGCCTTTAGCCACTACGCTACCAGAGGGATCTCAATTAATGTAATGAAACAAAACATGTACAAATTGTTGAATGGAAAACTCTTGGCTCTGTAAACTTTCAACCAAATCATAATAAAAAAATTAAAAAAATAAAAAGACTTATACTACATTTATCATGCCTCAAATTAACTTTATTTCAATAATATTACTTAATGTGGAATAGGTATTCAGATTTCCTCAATTAATAGCTCTGATTTCCTCAAATTACCCAAAAAATGTCTTTCTGAGTTTTCCTTTCTTCCTTCCTTCCTCTCTCTCTCTCTCTCTCTTTCTTTCTAACATTCTGGCTTCATTCACAGTTGGTGCATTACATTTGATTTTATCTCTTTGCTCTCCTTTTATCTAAAACAATCCTCCACCTTTATAATTTTGTCAGATAGTTTGTGTTTTATGATTTTTTTTAATGTGTGTGGGTGTGAACAGGACAGCTGTCATTAGAACATCTTACATTCTAGTCTTGATTGTTTCTTCATGATTAGCTTCAGGTTAAATTTTGTTGACAACAAAAAGGAGATAGGTAACTGAGAGGGGTGGAACTAGATGACAGAGAAGAAACTTTGAAGCTTTCACATCCAAACAGAAGTATCAAAAAACAAATGGAAAATGGCAGAACATAAAAGGTAGAACTCTGCAAATAAACCAAAGATTCACATCAACCAAGTGAATGTTTAATGAAGAAAAAGTTGTCTTCAAAATGGTAAGAAAGATTTATTACTTTTTTACTTGCTTGTATCACACTTCCAGCCTGCTTGTGCCAGTAATAAAGATGTGACACCCTACATTTCCAGAGAGGAACCATGGATTGGGCTCTGGAGAAAGCAGAGAAGAATTTACTCAGATTATAATAATAAACTGTACATGTATATGTTCTAATTTGTCTAAGGAATATATGTAGGTTGGGGCAGGCAATTGCCTCTGTTTTCCTTAACTTTGAATCCATGCTGGAAAAGTAGTAAATATTGGTGGAAACACCATAAGCTAAATGAACAAACACAGAAGCCAGGAGCAAAATATTATAGACCACATAGACTCAGGAGTAAGGAACTGAGAGGAGTTTCTGTGGGAAATTATGACATTCAAAAGTGCCCTTGTTATAGTTTAATCCAGAAAGTGAAGGATTTCTATACAAAGAATTATAATAATTAATAAAGGAAATTAAAGAAGACCTAAATAAAAGGAAGGGTATCCTGTGCTCATGGTTTGGGAGTCTAGATATAGGCAAAATCTTAATACTACCAAAAACAATCTATAGATTCAATGCAGTCTGCATCAAAATCCCAAAATCATTCTTTGCAGAAACGGAAAAGCCCATCTTCAAATTTATGCAAAATAACAAGGGGACTCAAATAGGTAAGAGAATGTTGAAGGAGAATAAAATAGAAGGACTCACACTTCCTAAGGAGCTCTGGTGGCATAGTGGATAAGGCACTTGGTTGCTAACCAGAAGGTCAGAGGTTCAAACCCACCAGGTGCTCCAGGGAAGATGGGGCAATCTACTTCCATAAAGATTTACAGCTTCGGAACCCCAATGGGGGTCACTGTGAGTCCTAATTTCAAAACATTCTACAAAGCTAAAATAAGTGATGTTGTTGTTGTTGTTATGTGCCGTCGAGTCGGCCCCGACTCATAGCGACCCCTCCTTGGGTTTCCGAGGCAGTATCACTACGGAAGTAGGATTGCCCAACCTTCCTTCCGAGGAGTGGCTGGTGGGTTTGAACCGCCAGCCGTCTGGTTAGCAGGCAAGTGTCTTAGCCACTATGCTAAAATAAGTGAAGCAGCCTGGTATTGGCACAATAATAGAAATATGGACCAATGTAATGTAATTGGAAGTTCTCAAATAAATCCTTACATCTATGGTAAACTGATTTTCAACAAAGGTGCTAAGTACATTCAAAGGGGAAAGAAGAGTCTCTTCAGTAAATAGTGCTTACAAAATTGAATTTCAATATGGAGAAGAATAAATCAAGATCCATGCCTAACACCATACATAGAAAACAATTCAAAATGGATCAAGGACATAAATGTGCAAAATAAATCATAAAATTCTTAGAAGAAAATGTATTGGTGAGGTTGTGGGACTTAATGTTTAATGACAGATTATTGGGTATAATAATAAAAGCTTAAGAAGCAAAAGGCAAAATAAATAGACACAAAAACCAAACTCACTGTCGTTGCGTGAATTCCAACATATAGTGACTCATCCTTGGGTATATGAGGTGATATCTCTATGGAAGAAGATTACCTAGTCTGCCTTCTGAGGAGGGCTGATGGGTTTTAACTCCCGGCCTTCTGGTTAGCAGTCAAATGCCTTAGGCACTACACCACAAATACTTTTATACATTAAAGGACTTTATCAAAAAAGTGAAAAGACAACCTACAGGTTGAGAGAACATTTTAGGAAACTGCATATTAAATAAGGGCTTAATATCCAAAATACACATAAACCATCTACCACTTAACAATAAGACAAACAATCCAATAAAAATCAAGCAAAACACTTAAACGTGCAGTACAGCAAAGAGGATATTCAGATAATAAACATGCACATGAAAAGATGCTAAACATCATTATCAATTAGGAAATTGCAAATCAAAACTGCAGTGAGCTCACCTCATCCCCATTGGAATGACAATGACAAAAAATTCAGAAAACAAAAACAAGTGTTGGCAAGGTTGAGGAAAAATTGGAACCTAATCAACTGCCAGTGAGAATGTACAGTGGTACAGCCATTTTGGAAAACACTTTGATGATTCCTCAAAAAGTTGAACATAGAACTACCATATGAACAGCAATCCCATTCCTAGGTATATACCCAAAAGAAGTGAAAGCAGGAATATAAACAGATTTTCCCACCATTGTTCCTTGTAGGACTTTTCACAATAGTTAAAAAGTGGAAACAACTGATGTATCTATTGAGAGACAAATGAATAAGCAATATGTGGTATATACATAAAATGAAATATTATGCAGCCATAAGGTGAAATGAAGTTCTGATGCATGCCACAACATGGATGAACTTTGAAAATATTATGATGAGCAAAATAAGTCAGTTGCAAAATAATGAATATTGTATCATCTCACTTATATGAAACAAGCAAATATATAGAAATCAAAGATTATTAATGGTTACAAGGTGTGGAAGAGAGGGCAAAGGGGGGTATTTTTTAGAGTGAAACATTGAGTTAAATTAATGGTGGTGGAATATTTTGAAACAGGATAGCAATACTGGTGGCACAGCATAAATCTATAACCAATATTATTGATTTGTAAATGTGAAATTGTGCTGCCAAATATTTTTGTGTATATATTTTCAGCACAATGAATAAAATAAAAAAGAACCCTTGCATATTGACAAAAAGTTACATGCATGCTCATGCTCAAGGGAGAACCCATCTGTTCTGGTTACCCAGTACCTCTCTGACAAGAAATATACCACAAATGGGATGGCCTTAACAAACAGGAGTTTATTCTTACAATGTGGAGGCTTTAAGTCCAAGTTCAAAGTACCAGGCTCTAGGAGCTGGGTGAAAACCCCTCAACCTTGGGGTCCAGCTCTGCCTCCTGCTCCTGGCCCACTGAAGCTAGAGGTGTTTCTTCACTCAGACAGCTGCAGGCTGCTGAGGCTGAGAAGCCCAAGGTTGACAAATAAAATGGCACAGTCCCAATGTTACCAAACCACATGGCAGGCCATTAACTTAAGTCAATTTTAAGTCCCAAAGTTGGCAGAGCAAAGCAGGCTGCTGAGCAATGACATGGCTATATGCAGGGTCCGAGTGTGCCGCAGGGTAGAGACCATTCCCAAAGGGAATTCCTTATATACAGGAAGCAGACCACATCCCAAAGGGAGTTACCCAGCTGCTTGTGGTAGATCCCAACATGGACTTGATTGGCAGTCTCCTCCTGGGGATTAACTACCACCAGCTGCCCAGCCATTCAACCAGGCTCAGCCAAGTTGACACACAAACCAAACTACCACAACATCTAAGAAAATACCTGAAATCCAGTACACTTTCAACTCTGTCTGATCTCTAAGCTCAGTGTAAGCCTGGCTAAATGTGGAAGAAAGGCCCTGACACAGAGCAAATTTGCAAAGACCAGGAGAGATGGGATTTGTTTTTGGTTGTTGTTGTTGTTCTTTTTTTTTTTTTTTAGTTACTGTCATTCAAGAAATCTTTGTGTAAAAATACAAGTTGAACTAAAGCAAAGCAAGAGGGACTTCAGTAACCACACACTACTATGAATTCAGTTTATGTAAAAATTGTTGGATAATGTTGTTAAACGAATGGACTACTATAGTCTTCAAAATTAAAACAATAACAATACATACTAGCAAGAGTCTTACTTCCATAACACTGTATCATATTTAAATATCCAGTTTTCAATAACAACAACAAAACAACTCACCCAAACCAAAAAACTAAACTCACTGCTGTCAAGTCTATTTGACTCATAACAACCCCTCCTTGGGTTTCTAAGACAGTATCTCTACGGAACTAGATTGCCCCATCTTCCTTCTTAGGAGTAGCTGGTAGGTTGGAACCACCAGCTTTCTGGTTAACAGTCAAATGCCTTAGTCACTATGCCCCCAGAGCTCCCAAAATGTTAAAAAAAGGATGGCTCATTCAAAGAAACAAAATAAAGTGCCAGAAACTATCCTGAAGGCAGTTGAGACATCAGGCTTGGTAAACAAAACTTTAAAACAAGGGTCTTAAATATGCTCAAAGAGCTAAAAGAAAACATGGATGAAAAACAAAAGGAAATTAGGAAAATGATGATGCACAAAATGAAAATATAATTAAGACACAAAAGTCCTAAAAAGGAACCAGACAAAAATTCTGGAGCTGAAACTACAATAAGTGAAATGAAATAATAGCACTAGATATATTGCATGGCATATTTAACAAGCCAAAAGAATAAGCAAAGTTGATAATATCAAACTTGAATTTAATGAGTCTGAAAAATAGAAAGAAAAAAACAAAAGAAAAAAAAAAGGAAAGTGAACAGAGCCTAAGGAAACATCAAGCTGGACACTATATGCATTGTTTGATGCCTAGAAAGAGGAGTCCAAAAAGAGCAGAAAGAATATTTGATGAAATAATGACCCCAAATTTCCCAAATTAGATGAAAGATATGTACCTGAAAATTCAAGAAGCTCAACAAACTACAAGTGCTAAAACACTTGTAATAAAAGTCTAATTGTAATAAACTTAATGCTACATGAGATAAGATGACATCAAATCAATTTAGAATGTTTTTAAATTTAGGATGTTGATTGCAATCACTATCGTATCCACAAGGATAATATTCAAAAATTAAAATGAGAAAAGAAGAAAATTTATTCATTCTACCCCAAAAAAAACCTGCCTGAACAAAGAATAAACTTAAGAAACCTATACCAAGGCACTTTAAAAACTAAAACACCAAAAGACAAAGACAAAGAAAGAATAATGAAAGCAGCAAGACAGAAATTGATCATCACATAAGAAGGAAACTAATAAGACTAGCAGCTACTTCTCATCAGAAACTATGGAGGTCAGAAAATAGTGAACAAATATTTTTAAAGTGCTTGGGAGAAAAAAAAAAATGTCAAATAAGAATTCTATATCCAGTAAGTTTCCTTCAAAATAGGAGTAAATTAAGATACTCTCAGATAAACAAAAGCCTAAGAAGTTTATTACAATTAGATTTTATTACAAGAAATTCTAAAGGGAGTCATTTAGGTTGATAAAACCACACTGTAAAGTAACTCAATGCCATATGAAAAAATAAAGATCTCTGGTGGAGACAAAATGGGCAAATACAAAGCCATTATTTATCATTTTTAATTTATAACTTCATTTTCTTTCCTATAGAATTTGA
>NW_006922333.1:701602-702251 GCF_000298275.1 Orycteropus afer afer
ATCAATTTAGAATGTTTTTAAATTTAGGATGTTGATTGCAATCACTATCATATCCACAAGGATAATATGCAAACATTAAAATGAGAAAAGAAGCAAATTGATTCATTCTCCCCAAAAAAAAACTGCTTAAAGAAAGAATAAACTTAAGAAACCTATACCAAGACACTTTAAAAACTAAAACATCAAAAGACAAAGAAAGAATAATGAAAACAGCAAGACAGAAATTAATCATCACACATGAAAGAAATGTAATAAGACTAGCAGCTACTTCTCATCAGAAACCATGGAAGTCAGAAAATAGTGAAGAAATATTTTTAAAGTGCTTGGGGGAAAAAACTGTCAAATAAGAATTCTATATGTCCTAAGTTTCCTTCAAAATAGGAATAAATTAAGATACTCTCAGATAAACAATAGCCTAAGAAGTTTATTATGATTAGACTTTTATTACAAGAAATTCTAAAGGGAGTCATTTAGGTTGATAAAACCACACTGTAAAGTAACTCAATGCCATGTTGTTGTTGTTATGTGCCCTCGAGTCGGACACAACCCATAGTGACCCCTCCTTGTGTTTCTGAGGCAGTATCACTACAGAAGTAGATTGCCACATCTTCCTTCCGAGGAGTGGCTGGTGGGTTTGAACCGCCAGCCT
>NW_006922333.1:702497-706579 GCF_000298275.1 Orycteropus afer afer
AAATTGATTTTAAAAATGCTATTTATGACAGCAAGCTAAAGGAGGTTAGGAAGGAACTGGTTAAGAGTTTTTTTGCATGCTACATGAGATAAGTTGACATCAAATCAATTTAGAATGTTTTTAAATTTAGGATGTTGATTGCAATCACTATCATATCCACAAGGATAATATGCAAAAATTAAAATGAGAAAAGAAGCAAATTGATTCACTCTCCCCCAAAAAATACTGCTTAAACAAAAGTCAGTAACAGAAAATAGGGAACAAAAAGTTGTAACATAATCAAATTTTTTAAAAAATTGCAGTGTGTCAGAGTAAGTCCTTCCTATCATTTTTAAATTTAAATATTAATAAACTCTCCAATCAAATGGTAGTGTTGATTTTAAAAAATGATCCAGCTATATGATGTCTACAAGAGACTCATAATCAATCCAAACACACACATAGATTGAAAGTGAAAAAATGGAAAAAAGATATTCCATGTAATAATAACCAAAAGAAAGCTGGATAGGTTATATTAGTATCAGACAAAATGCAACTTAAAATCAAAATGCCAAAAAAGACAAAGTACAGTATATATTGATAAAATGATCAGTTTACCAAAAAGATATACCAATTATAAACCAATTTGCACCAAAGAGCAGAGCACCAAATTATATAAAGCAACAATTGACAGAATCAAAGATATAAATTAACACTGGAACAATAAGACTTTGATACTTCAATAAATTCCTTTCAATAATAGACATATTATCTAGATAGAAATGAATAAGGAAATTGATGACTTAAGCTACACTATAAACCAGTTATACCTAACAGACATATATAAAATACTTCTCTCAAAAAGAGCAGAATACACATTAATCTCAAGTTCACTTGAAATATTCTGCTGAATAGACCATTTAATAGGCCACATAATAATAAATTTTAAAAGATTGAAATTATACAAAATATCTTGCCTGACTCCAATGAAATAAAGCTAGAAATCAAAAACAGAAAAAAAATTGGAAAATTCACAAATACATGGAAATCAAACAAAACATTATTAAATAATCAATGACTCAAAGTAGAAATCACAAGGGTATTTTGAAAATACTCAGAAATGAATGAAAACAAAAATACAATATACCAAAACTTAAGGGATGCCACAAAGGCAGTGCTCAAGACAATTCAATGGGGAAATAATATTCTCAAAAATTGGTGATAGGATTACTGATTTTCCATAGGTAAAACAATCAAATTTGATTCTTAACTAACATCATATATGAAAATTAACTCAAGATGGATCAATGACTTAAATTTAATAGCTAATATCAAACAACTCTTAGAAAGGAACATAGGACGAAACATTCGTGATAATGAATTTGGCAATGGATTCTTGGATATGAAAACATAACCACAAGAATAAAGATTAAAAAAATAGATAATGTATACTTAAAATTAAAAAAAAGAAACTTTTGTTCATAAAAGGATGTTATCGAGACAATGTAAAGCAACCTACAGAATGGAAGAAAGTAACTGGAAATCATATATCAGATAAAGGTTTAATATGCAGAGTATGTAAAGTCCTCCTACTTCTCAACAGCAGAAGACTAAAGAACTGATTTAAAAATGGGCAAAATATACGACTATGAGACAGGAACTGGATGGTGCCCAGCTACTACTGTCAACCACTCGGAGGGGGATCTCTGTAGGAGATCCCAGATAGAGTGGGAGAACAGTGTGGAACAAAACTCAAAATCATTTTGGAAAAAAAGTGGGGGGGCAGGCTTGCTGATCTGATAGAGCCTGGTGGAACCACTGAGACTATGGCCCCTAGCTGCCCTTCAGGTCTGGAATTGAACCCACTCCTGGGGCTTGCAGCCAAACAAAAGACAGGTATATGAGGTGAACATTTACACTAGGTAGATACACTCTTGGAAAGAGCAATCATGGGAGAATAGAAAGGCTGTTTATGCACAGGGAGACAGCTCAGGGGGCAGGAGTGCATGGAGGGGTGAACACAGGGAAGAGGTAATTATGAGGAGGAAGTGGGAGGGGAGCTGTTGCATTGTGGTAAATGGTAGTCATTGTCATGGGACAAAGTGTATGTGAGCTGCTGTATGGAAAGTGAATTTGCTCTGTAAACTTTCACCCAAATCACAATTTAAAAAAATAAATGGACAAAACACTTGAGTAAACATTTCTCCAGAGAAGTTATACTAACAATCAATAAACACATGAAAATGTGCTCCATAATAGTCATTAAAAAAATAAAGCCATCACGCTAATTTCAACTCATAGCCACCCTATAGGCCAGAGTAGAACTTCCCCTTTCGATTTCCAAGGCTGTATATCTTTAAGAAAGCAGACTGCTGTATCATTCTCTGGCAGAGAAGCTTTGGTAACAGGCCTTAACCACTACACCAACAGAGGTTCTTACATCAGTCGTTGTTGTTGTTGGCAAGTGCCGTTGAGTCAGACTCAACTCATAGCGACACCTCCTTGGGATTCTGAGGCAGTATCACTACAGAAGTAGATTGCCCCATCTTCCTTCCAAGGAGTGGCTGGTGGGTTTGAACCACCAGCCTTCTGGTTAGCAGTCAAGTGCCTTAGGCACTACACTACCAGAGCTCTCATATTAGTCATTAGAGAAATGCAAATCAAAAGTACAATGAGACACTATTTCACATCTACTTAGATGACTATTATCAAAAAACAAAACAAAAAAGGGACAAGTGTCAGACAGGATGTGGAGAAATTGAAACACTCAAAATTAAAATGGTGGGAATGTAAAATGATGTTGCCTCTGTGGGAGATGGTTTAGTAGTTCCTCAAAATGCTAAACATAGAATTAGCATATGATCCAGTAATATTTCACTTTGAAGTGTGTATCTTGAATAATTGAAGAAAGAACCTGGAACAGATATTTGTATGCCAGTGTTCATTGGAGCATTATTTGCAACAACTACAAAAGTGGAAATAACTTAACTCTCCATTAACAAATGAATAGGAACAAAAGCAATATGGTATACACATGCTGTTGTTAGGTGTCATAGAGTCAGTTCCAACTTCTTGGGACCCTATGTACAACCATGAAACACTGCCCAGTCCTGCAACATCCTCACAATGGTTTCTATGCTTGATCTCATTTTTGGTACCATATGTCAATCCATCTCATTGAAGGTCTTCCTTTTTTTTTTTTTGTTGTTGGCCTTCCCCTTTACCAAGCATGATGTCCTTCTCCAGAGACTGGTCCCTTCTGATAGCATGTCCAAAACAAATGAGACTAAGTTTCAAGATCTGGTAAGATGGAAAAATAGGCAGACAAAGCATACAGACCCTCTTCAACAAAGAAAAGAGGAACCAACTAACACACATCCAGAACATAATCCTGGAGCCCTGAGCTTTGAAAGGAAGGATACAGAAGTGGACTGAACTCCAACTAGTAGAAGAACCTACATAAAAACACTGAAAAAGAAGACACAAAGCTGTGGACTATTAGTGATCTTGATGGCATGGACCTCTTGGCTATTGCCAAGTTGTTTTAGGATCTATGCATTAACCTAGCTAGAGGCTGCTAGGCAGGAGCTGCATGAACGACTGCACTAGTGGCTGGTGAATAAAAGGGAAAGCAACAAAGAAGATGATGGGCTGAGCTGTGTACTTCTAGAGGCCTGGAGACCACAACCATTTTGAATGTTTATGAGTGGTTCAGCCATTTTGGATATTTAAAGTGACAGCATTCTATCAGATTCCAGGGACCTAAGGATAGGTTCCACTCGCTGGATTGCAAGGACATTCTGGACACTGAGGACTGCAAAGGTGCGACATTCCACTTGTTACTCTTGTATCCCACACCCTCTTGGAGAATGGAGGTATGTCCATCCCTCACTCCCACCCACTTTCTGGGCCAGCAGGAATTCCATCTCAGTCAGATTGCTCTGATGGAGCCTGGGTGCCCTGCCCCAACCAGCCTACAGTTTTTTGTTTTTTTCCTTTTTTTTTTTTTTTTTGGTCTGTTTTAAAATTATTATCTTTTTATCTTTTCTTCATCTTTTTTAGTACTATTCTATTATTTCTTCTTCCCTTCCCAGGTCCTAGTT
>NW_006922333.1:707364-709229 GCF_000298275.1 Orycteropus afer afer
TATAAATACAGGGAAATCACAATGCTCCAGAGAAAACAGACCATCACAGTCCACACAAAGAAGCAAGATAAAGCAGGAAAACAAGGGAGTAGGATACAGACTCAGAATACAACCCTGAGGAGGAAGCAGCATTGGAACTCCCAGATAAGGACTTCAAAAGAATTATATTTAGGTACCTTCAATGGATTGAGAGACAAGGAAAACACTGATAAAATTAAGGAAAACACAGACAAAATCCAGAACAATTTGAGAAAAAAATACAAGAACAAAATGACAAAATAAGTGAAAATTTAGAAATGATACAAAATCTACAGATAGAATTCCAGAAGATTATTACTAAATTCTCAGAAATAGATAGCACATTGAACTGGCAAAGGAGTAGAGTCAAATCAATGGAAGACAGAATTAATAAGATTGAAGACAAAATACCTGAATACTTCTTTGGAAAGGGATCAATCACAAAAAAAAGATCAAAACAAAATGAAGAAAGTTTAAGATTCATGTGGGATAAGGGATAACCTATGTGTAATTAAGAATTCCAGAACAAGAAGATAAAAAGAAAAACACTGAGAAAATTGTCCAAAAATTGTTGGAAGATAACTTCGTTGACACTATGAAAGATGAGAACATATCCATTCAGGAAGTCCAATGAACCCCAATCAGTATGGCAACTCTTTAAAAAGTTGGAATTAAACATGCCATTTGACCCAGCCATTCCATTACTAGGTATATATCCTAAAGAAGTTAGAGCAAGGACAAGAGCAGATGTATGCACACCCGTATTCATTGCAGCACTATTTACAATAGCAAAAAGATGGAAACAACCTAAGTGCCCATCAACAGAAGAATGGATAACCAAACTATGGTACATACACACAATGGAATACTATGCAACCCCAAAGAATAATGTAGAATCAGCAAAACACCACATAATGCAAGTGAACTTAGAGGACCTTGTGCTGAGTGGAATAAGTCAATCAATGAAGGACAAATATTGTATTAATCCATTATTGTAAAAAGTCAAGGAAAGGTTTATATATGGAAGGAAATTTTCTTTGTTGGTTATCGGGTTGGGAAGAGAGGAGAGGTAACACTGCTAGATAGGTAGATAGGTAGAGACAAGTAGTGATTTTGGTGAAGAAAAGGGCAATGTACTAAATACGAGTGATCAACATGGTGGCATCGAGGAAGAGGAAGATACAGGTGCATGGGAGGTCCAGAAAACAAAGATGAACTCTTCTGCACATACGGTACTACTGTGTTTTTAGTGAAGTCAAATATTGATACATGGATGGATAGATGAGTGGACAGGCTTAAGTATTAGGTGTCTATGCAGGGGGGAGTGTGCCCAAGACCATGTATAAGGTTGGAAGACAATGTTTCTACAAGTGCATTTGTATGTTCTGTAAGAATTCTAAGGTATATAGTAGAGCTGACAAGGGACAAGATTGTAGTCACTTCTGAGGCACAGCCAGCTACCCAGAAGGAGTGAGTAGTTGGACCTGTGGGCTCAAGACAATAGTTGCAGCAGACATCAAGCTCAATTGGCATAACATACTACAGAAAAACATTGTTCTGCATCCTACTTTGGCGAGTAGTGACTGGGATCTTAAAAACTTGCAAGCGTCCATCTACATGCAACAATGGGTCTGTCCTTGTCCAGAGCAAAGATGAGTGAAGAAAAGGAAAGATGCAAGGAAACAATTAGTCCAAGGGACTGGTACACAATGTGATACTCAGCATATGCAACTATGAGAGCAGAAGAATTAGATGGTGCCCAGCTACCACTGTCAACCACTCAGAGGAGGATCTATGTAGGAGATCCTAGATAGAGTGGGTGAATAATGTGGAACAAAACTCAAAAT
>NW_006922333.1:709849-710950 GCF_000298275.1 Orycteropus afer afer
ACCATATTTCAGACAAACACAACACACATAAAACATGTCCCCAGTCTTATTAGCAAAGTTAAAGTGGGAATGAGAACTTGGACTATCATCCACATAGAACAGTAAGGAGGCATTCCTCCCCTACCTGCTGGGTGGTATCAGAAGACAAATAGTGGAGAGTCAAGACTTTCACTGCTACCCAGCAGCAATGATGCCACCCACCTACTTTAGTGTCAGTGAAGGTCATATGGGGAGCAGAAATGAGGTGTCCCACCTGTCTAAGCCATAGTGTTATCAATAGAAGCTCAGTGGGGGACCTTAACTCCTTCTCTTGTCCAGTCATACCAGACTAGACTGACGCCACACTTCCTCCTCTCCTACCCTACCCTGTTGTCAACAAAAGCTGAGTGGAGAAGCTGCACTTAGACACTCACTGGGCAGTAACTGAGGAAGGTCAGAAGATGTCTGCTAAAATTCAAGATTTAGATAATACTCCAGATCTCACAATACAATATCGAAAAAATCCAAGATAGAATACAAAATCATTCATCTCAAGAATCAGGGGAATCTCAACTTCAGTGAGAAAGACAGTCAGCACATATTAACACTGCAATGACACAGATATTGTAATTACCTAGCAAGGATCTTAAATAGCCATTATAAAAAAGTTTCAATGAGCAATTATGAAAACATTTGAAAAAAGCAAAAAACAGAGAATCTCAATAAAAACTATATGGTATAAATGTTGTTGTTGAGGGCTCAATTTGTCTCTGACTCATGGTGACCCTTATGTACAATAGAACAAAACACTGCCTGGTTGTGTGCCATCTCACAATTCTTGCCAGGCCCATATTTGCTGCTACTGTGTCAATCCATCTTGTTGAGGATCTTCCCTTTTTCACTGTTCCTCCATTTTACCAAGTGTGATACCTTTCTCCAGGGAATGGTCTCTTCTGACAATATGACCAAAGTAGATGAGGCAAAGTCTGTCTATTCTTGCTTCCTAAAAGCCTTCTGGTTTCACTTCTTTCAAGAAAGATTTGTTCCTTCTGATAATCCACAGGACTTTCAATATTTTTCACCAACACCACAACTCAAAAGCATCAAATCTTTGGTCTTGGG
>NW_006922333.1:711274-715510 GCF_000298275.1 Orycteropus afer afer
AAAACACAAGTAAACATCTTTCTGGTATTCGTTGCTTTCAGCTAAGATCCATCTGACTTCAGGAATAATATCCCTTGTTCCATAAATAGTGCCAAATAAAATTTTAAAACAGAAAAATGAAATAATAATAACTCCATGGATATGGTCAACCTCAAAATATGGGAAAAGAGGAAATAATGTATGGTATTGATGATAGAAAAAAGTATTACCCAATCTAAACAATAAATAGAAAAATAAAATAAAAATATGAACAGAACTTCAAACAAACAAACAGAAGTAAACAAAACACACAAACTAAGACTAAAGTCATCAGAGTGCCAGAGGAGAGAAGAAAGATTAGTGTTGAAAAAAGTTTGAAGAAAATTTACTGGCTTGGAAAATATATAAATCTACACATTTTATAAACTGAGCAAACTCCAAACAGGAAAAATCAAAATAAAGCTTTGCCAAACTAAAATCAAAGAAAAAAAAAATCTTAAAAACAGTGAACTATAAAAATGATACCTTATCTTTGATGAAAAATTATTCTAATGATTGTGGATTTCTTTTCACAAACCATGGCAGACATTAGAAAGTGGAAAAGCATTATTCAAAGTAAAAAAATGTCAAAATCAAATTCATTATACAGTGAAAATATCCTTATGAGATGTAGGCAAAATCAAGACATTCTCAGATGATGAAAAATTAATATAACTTGTTGACAGCCAAGTTGTACTAAAAGAATTATTAAAGAAAATTCTCTAAAGAGAAAGAAAATAACAAAAGAAGAAATCTTGGAAAATCGGTAAGGAAGGTAGAACAATGGAAAAGTGCAAACATATATGTAAATAACATTTCCATTCCTCTTGAGTTTTATAAAGTATTATTTATGGTTAAAACAAAATTTATAACACTGTCTAATTTAGTTCTCAAATGTAGATGACATATTTAAGATGATATATTTTAAATGGGGAAGTGCAAATGGATATTAATGAAAGTATAGTTTCTATTCTTCACTCAAACTAGTAAAGTTTTAACATGAGTAGACTGTAGTAATTTATGTTTACAGAACTTTATGCCTACAGAAACCATAAAAAAATCCATTAAAATAAAATATAGATAAATAAAATGGAACTCTAAAAGATGTTGAAGTATTCTGCAGAAATGCAGAAAAAAAGAAAATAGACACCTAAATGCATGAAAAATTGTTTAATTTCTCAGGCTCCTGAGGCTGCAATACCAGTTGATAAGATAAAGATCCATAACAAAAATTTTAAAAAGAAGATAGTGGAAAGTATAGTGCACAAGGGACTTTAGAAAGCTCTGAGACATTCCTGGGGATCTAGAAAGTGATGGGCTGTTCTTGTCACTGTCTAAACTTGAAGGACTGGGCAAGCAGTAAGTGATGGCAGAAATAAGCATTTTAAATGCCTGATAGTTGAAAGTATGAAGCAAAACAAAGACTGAGCTCTTTGGCAAAAGGTGGAGGACTTATTGTTCTAAGACACTTAAGAAAATTTTTTGAGAAAAAACAATCAACCAGTAAGCTAACTAAGCAGAGACTTCAGTGGTCACACACTACAGGAGATACTGACTTTAAAAAATTAATCTGGGAACATCACTAAAGAAACAAATTAATTATTTCTCACTAAGATCAGGTAAAGGAGCTCTGGCGGTGTAGTGCCTAAGGCATGTGACTGCTAACCAGAAGGCTGGTGGTTCAAATCCACCAGCCACTCCTGGGAAGGAAGATGAGGCAATCTACTTCCGTAGTGATACTGCCTTGGAAACCCAAGGAGGGGTTGCTATGAGTCGGGTCCAACTTGATGGCGCATAACAACAACAACAAATATATATATATAAACAAATTCACTGCCATTGAGTTGTTTCCAAGTAATAGTGACCCCTATTGGGATTCCGAGGCTGTAAATCTTTCCAGAAGTAGATTTCCCAGTGTTCCTTCCACAGAGCAGCTGATGGGTTTGAACCATTGACCTTCTGGTTTACAGTCAAGTGCCTTATCCACTAAGCCACCAGAGCTTAAAAAGCCTAAAAGACTGTATGTCTTACTTATGGAATACTACTATAACAGAAGTACCACAAAAGGATGGCTTTAACAAACAGATACTTATTCTCTCACAGGTTAAGAGGTTAAAAGTCCACATTCAGTGCTCCAGTTCTAGGGGAAAGCTTTCTCTTTCTGCCCATTTTTGGGGAAAATTTTAGTTCTTATCAACATCTGTGAGCCCAACATTCCTTGGAGATATACATGAGTCTTGGCATGAATCTTCCCCTGGGTGTAGGAGGTTCTCAGCACAGAGATCACAGTTCCAAAGGACTCACTCTGCTTCCAGTTCTTCTTTCTTGGTTTGAGTCATGTCCTTCTGTCTTTGGTCTCTTCACTCTCCTTTTTATGTTATAAGATAAATGGTGATGTAAGCCACACACTAGAGAAATTCCCCTTCTTACATCAAGTCATCAAGTGTAGGGCAGCATCCACACTAAGTGCCAAGAGACTGAGGAAATGACCCAGAGCCACTCTCTGCAACATGCATTTATTGGGACTTATAGTCCAGTGCAGAAGGCTGGCGGTTCAAACCTACCAGCCACTCCTTGGAAGGAAGGTCGGGCAATCTACTTCTGTAGTGATACCATTTCAGAAACCCAAGGAGGGGTCTCTATGAGTCAGGTCCAACTCGACGGAACATAGCAACAACAACAACATAGTCCAGGGGTGGCCCACTGGATGGGCAGGGGAGAGAAAACCGCACCATTTAAAAGCTACAGGCAGTTTGTATACTGAAGTACATAAAAGAGATACCCTGCTAGGCTTATAGGACCTTGGACTCTCACTCCTGCATGCCCAAGTTCCAGATGGTAGAGCTCTGCATCCAGGTTTCTGTATAACTTTCTCAGGGCTTTTTCAAGGCCTAGCTTACAGCCAAGCATGCTCACAAAAATGCTCTTCAGAACGGCCCAATAAGGACCTTTGCCATCTGTGAGTATGCAGAGTGTTTACCCTACATCCAGTTTCTCAGATTTTTTTCTCAATTTACAGATTGAATCACTATGGTGAAAGGATACAGCCCTGATGAACCCAGTTTGAACAACTGCCTCATGGTCTATGTACAGGTTCCACATGAGCACAATTAAGTGTTTTGGAACTCCTATTCTTTGCAATGTTATCCATTATTTGTTGTGATCCACACAGTCAAGTTCCTTTGTATGGTCAATAAAAACTGGTAAACACCTTTATGGTATTCTATGCTTTCAGAAAAGATCTATTTAATATCAGCTATGATATTCTTCATCCTAAGTCCTCTTTTGAATCCAGCTTCATTTTCTAGCAGTCCCCTGTGTATGTACTGCTTCAACAACTTTTAAATTATTTTCGCCAAAATTTTATTTGTGTGTGTATTAATGATATTGTTCATTTATTTCTGCATTCTGTTTGATTACCTTTCTTTGGAAGGGGCACAAATATGTATATCTTCCAGTCAGTTCACCAGGTAGCCATCTTCCATATTTCTTGACATAAACGAGTGAGGGCTCCTGGTAATGCATCCATCTGTTGAATCAAATATGTGGAAAGAGACAATAGAGAAGTTCAATATAATCAGTCACAACAAAACCAGGGGCTGAATGGAACACGCATCAATTGCTCATGTTGTTATCAGGTGCCATCATGTCATCTCTGACTTAAAACAACTCTATGCACAACAGAACAAACACTGTCTGGTCCTGTGCCAGCCCAAAGACACCCCCCCATACCTGAACCCATTGTTGCAGCCCCTGTGTCGATCCATCTCATTGAGGGTCTTCCTCTTTTTTGTTGACTCTCCTCTTACCAAGCATGATCTCCTTCTCCAGAGAATGGTCCCTTCTGACAATATGACAAAAGTAGGTGAGATGAAGTCTAGCTCTTCTGACTTCCAAGGAGCTTTCTGGCTGCACTTTTCCCAGGATGGATTTGTTAGTTCTTTTAGTCATCCATGGCACCATCAGTATTTTTCTCCAATACCACAAGTCAAAAGCATCAACTCTTCTTTGGTCTTCCCAGCTCTTAGAAGCATATGAGGCAACTGAGACTGCCATGCTTGGGTTGTGTGCACCTTAGTCTTCAAAGAGACATCTTTGCTCTTCAGCACTTGAAAGGGTCTTTTGAGCAGATTTTCTCAGTGAAACACCTCATCAGATGTCTTGACTGCTGCTTCCATTGGTGTTGATTGTAGAACCAAGTAATATGAAGTCTTTGAC
>NW_006922333.1:716681-718708 GCF_000298275.1 Orycteropus afer afer
GAGGAGTGGCTGGTGGGTTTGAACCGCCAGCCTTCTGGTTAGCAGTCAAGTGCCTTAGCCACTATGCTACCAGAGCTCCCTATTGTCCATAGCATCTTTAAATATTCCAACTTGAGGCTTAATTTTCATCTTCAGTTTTTCAGTTCTTTTACCTTGTCATTTCTTCCATTTGCTTTAGCTACTCTCCATTCAAGGGCAAGTTTCAGAGTCTCTTCTGACACCCATTTTGGGATTTTCTCCATTTTTTGTCTTTATGACCTTTTACTTTCTTCATAGATTAGGCTCTTGATGTCATCCCACAGTACCTCTGGTTTTTGGTTATTGGTTCAGTGCATCAAATCTATTCCTTAGATGGTCTCTAAATTTAGGAGAGATATAATCAAGGACATATTTTGGCTCTCTTGCACTTCTTTTAATCATCTTCAGCCTCAACTTGAACGTGCTTATAAGCAGTTTATACTCTGTTCTACAATCAGCTCCTGGCCTTGTTTTGGCTGAAGATATTGAGTTTCTCCATCACCTCTTATCACAAATGTAGTCAAACTGATTCCTGTGTACTCCATCTGGTGAAGTCCACGTGTATAACCCCCATTTGTGTTGTTGAAAAAAAAGGTGTTTGCAATGAATAAGTTGTTGGTCTTGCAAAATTCTATCATGCAACCTCCAGAGGTATTTCTATCACCAAGGCCATATTTTCCAACTGCCAGTGGTTCTCTTTTTGTTTCCAACTTTTGCATTCTAATCACCAATGATAATAAACACTTTTTGATTGCACCTTCGGTCAATTTCAGACTGCAGAATTTGGTAGAAATCTTCAATTTCCTCATCTTTGGCTTTGGTGGTAGGTGCATAAATTTGAATAATAGTAGTAGTAGCTGGTCTTCCTTTTAGACATATAGATATCATCGTATCACTGATAGCATTGTACTTCCTACAGGACAAATCTTGATACATTCTTTGTGATTATGAATGTCATGCCATTCCTCTTCTATTTGTCATTCTTGGTATAGTAGAGCATATGACTGACTGATTCAAAATGTCCCAAACAAGTCCATTTCAGCTCACTAATGCCTAGCATATCTATCTTTATGCATTTCATTTCATTTTTGCCAACTTCTAATTTCCCTGGATTCATATTATGTACATGCCTAGTCCTGATTATTAATGGATGTTTGCACCTGTTTCTTCTCATCTGGAGTCATTCTACATCAACAAATGGAGGTCCTGAAATTTTTACTCTATCCACATCATTAAGGCTGGCTCTACTCTGAGAAGGCAGGTCTTCCCCAGCCATGTTTTGAGTGCCTTCTGATCTGAGGGGTCCATCTTCTGACATTATACCAGACAGTGTATCAGGGCTATTCATAAAGTTTTCCAGTAATATATCAGACAGTGTTTCATTGCCATTCATAAAGTTTTCACTGGCCAATTACTTGAAAAGTGGATGGCCTCTTCCTTCTTGTGAGTCTGCCTTAGCCTGGAAGCTCCACTGAAACTGTCCACCATAGATAATCTTGCTGGCATTTAAAATACCAGTGGCATAGCTTCAGCATAATGACAACACACAGTCCACCACAGTAGAACAAACTGACAGACAAGTTTATCTCCTTTTGCAGTTCCAAAACACTGTGCTCACTTCCTGGTCTCTCTCAACCATTGTGAACCGACCACTCTGCCTTCTCTCTCTCCTTATTGGTTCCCTCCTCCAGCCACTGGCTCCAAACCCCCCTCATGCTGCCTTCTCTCTCTCTCTCTCTCTCTCTCTCTCTCTCTCTCTCCTTCCTGATTCCTTCCTCTGGCTGATGGCTCTGAACCTGCCTCACACTGCCTTACAATTGCTCTTAGCTAAGTTTAAGTTGAAGCTGGAAAAATGAAAACAAGCCTGTAAAAACCAAAATACAACCTTGAGTATATCTATGATGAATTTAGAGACCATCTCAAGAATAGATTTGAGGAGGGGGCGGGGCAAGATGGCGGACTAGGCAGAAGGATTGCACAGACCCTCTTCAACAAAGAAAAGGGAAACC
>NW_006922333.1:725687-727709 GCF_000298275.1 Orycteropus afer afer
AAAAAAAAAAAAAAAAAGATTTCAAATGGTGCGACTTCTCTGGCCCCTCTCAGAAACCCATGAACCTCATCCGGGCCCCTCTCAGGGACCCATAAACGTGTCCTGGGAGCGCAGAATAAAAACTTCTCTTTAATCCCACTTTTGTGCATCCTCTTCTCCTTACTGCGACATTATATCTGGTGCGTTGACTGGGAAGGGGAATTGTGGTGCAAGTAATCTCTGCTGGAACAGAGTGCTGTACCCCCCACCCCCCATTTCCTTCTTCTTTTCATGGACCAGGAACATCCAGCTGTCATCATCCAACATCGGTGAGTTTCCCATTTTGGCTAATTTCCCAATCCTGGGCACCTAGATCCCAAGTCCCGCTTCCACTTCCAGAGCCTCTGTCCACAAACCGTGAGCTCACGTCAGAGTCTCTTCCACTCCAAAGGCCGAGGTACCCTGGCGATGCCCTGGGTTCCCTGTCTTTCCATGGCATAGCTGTTCCAGACTGAAGACTACAGCGGAGACGTCCACTGTTTCCTTCCAGTCTCCATTTCCAAGATTCTGGCAAAACGACTGGGACACTGGTCCTTTGACAAAACCTTTCCACTGGGACTTAAGGGATCATGGATAACCAGAACTCCAAACCAGACCCAACTACTCCCCTGGGATGTCTCTTATTCAATCTCCATGCCCTGGGGCTGGCTCAGGACTTATGTTCCAAATGCCTAATTTTCTATTGCAATACTGTTTGGCCCCAATAATAATTCTCAATGGCCTGAGCAAGGAACTTTCGATTTTAATATTCTTACTGATCTCGATAATTTTTGTTGTCGAACAGGTAAATGGCCAGAGGTTCCCTACATCCAAGCTTTCTTTTACCTATGTTCCCATCTCTCTCTCTTTCTCTGCTTTACTTGCAACACCACCCAAATTCTCCTAACTCAAGAAACTCCTATTCAAACCCCCTGTAAAGACTCCTCAACCCCTCTCAATTTCCCTAGCATAAAAACTTTGGGGTTAGATTCCTCTTTGGCCTCTTTGGGGGTTCAAGTCCCATTTGGCCAGATTAGGTAGGGTAGAGGGTTCGAGTCCCTCTAGCAGCTCTAGTAGAGAGTTCACATTCAGTTTCATTGGGGTTGGTGTCTGTCTGTGTGACTGTTTAGTGTGAATGATATATGTGAAGTTCCAAGATGAAAAGTCGCAGAATTTGAATGGGCCTGAAGTTGCATTCTGTGTGAGGTCGGATTGGCATAATGGTGTGGCTTAGCCCTCCGCTCCAGGGTTTATACGGAGACACCTTAGCCAAAGACCCACTGAAACCTTCCTAAGAAGGGTGAACAACCAGGCATCAGAGAGGTCCTCGGGACTTGTCTTTTGTTTTGTGTGTACCACTGTCACTAAGGAAAGTACCCCCAGTAAATCTACTTTGTTAGAATATATGATCAAAAAATTTTCCAAAGGGATTTAAAGAAGATTATGGTGTTAGCCTCAGTTCATCTAGATTAAGAATCTTTTATGAGACCCATCCACCACATCACCCAACTTCCTCTTTTTCTGACCCACCTGAATGTCTTTCATCCTCACCTCATAGACCACCTCCTTATTCAGGACAGGTACTTTCAAATCCACCACTTCCCCAGAGTCCTTTTTAACCCTTCCTGGTGAGCAGCCACACCCATTCTCAACAGCCCCTTCTCTGTCCCTTATGTGAAATGGCTGACTTTGAAGGTGTTATCCGTGTCCATATTCCTTTCTCCCTCACCAACTTATCTCAGATTGAAAATGTCTGGGCTCCCTTTCTCACAATCCCACCACCCACATTAAGTAATTTCATTACCTCTCTCAAGCCTATGATTTAACATGGCATGACACTTATGTCATTCTTTCTTCCACTTTAAATTCTGACAAAAGGGAACGTGTTCTTGGGGCTGCTCGGGAACATGTCAATGTAACTCCTTTAACTGACACTACCATGCCAGTAGGTCCAGAAGCTCTTCCTGGGCAGGACCCCGGGTGGGAATACCAACTAGACACCCA
>NW_006922333.1:728170-729001 GCF_000298275.1 Orycteropus afer afer
ACCTTCCAGACCTTGTCCGGTGTTAGGTCAAATGGGACATTGGAAAAGTGACTGTCCCTCGGTGCCAAGACAAGGAGGGTCAGTCCCTCCAACCCCTGACCCACCGTTGACTGTTCTGGATCCTAAGCTGAAGACTGAAGGAGCCCCAACTTGTCGACCCCAATCACTCTCGCTGAGCCCAGGGTAACACTCAAGGTAGTGGGTAACTTGAGATCCTTCTTGGTCAATGCAGGGTCTATCTATTCTGTCTTACTTTCTTTCCCGGGACAATTATACCCCTCCCCAGTCTCAGTGATGGGAATTGACGGACACCCCTCCAAACCCCAGGTAACAGGTCTTGTCACATGCCTCATAGACAACAGAATTATTACACACTCCTTTCTAGTGATACCTACCTGCCCCACCACACTTTTAGGAAGAGACCTTCTTTTTAAGTTAGGGGTCACCCTACACTGGGCTCAAGACCCCTCAGCACTATTTCTACTACCATTAATCTCTACTCCACCCTCCACACTGAACCCTCCTTTACCTCCTGATTTAGCAGATCCCATTGTGTGGGACATTTCCATTCCTACCATTACTACCCACCATTCACCTGTTCTTATTTGCTTAAAGAACCCTTCTCATTTTCCTTCAAGACCCCAGTTTCCCATTTCTTCAACACACTGACAGGGACTGAAACCTCTTATCCAGTGTCTTTTGTCTAAGGGCCTTTTAATTCCCTCACATTCACCTTATAATACCCCCATCCTACTGGTAAGGAAACCTGACAGCTCATATTGCATAGTAGAAGACTTACACCTCATTAATGAAACTGTAATCCTTATTCAC
>NW_006922333.1:732321-739728 GCF_000298275.1 Orycteropus afer afer
CAGACTTCGTCTCACCTATTTTGGTCATGTTGTCAGAAGGGACCATTCCCTGGAGAAGGATGTCATGCTTGGTAGGGTGGAGGGTCGACAAAAGAGGGGGAAGCCTTCAACAAGATGGATTGACAGGGTGGCTGCGATGATGGGCTCAAGTATAGCAGGGATTGTGGGGCTGGCGCAGAATCGGGCAGTTTTTTGTTCTGCTGTGCATGGGGTTGCTATGAGTCAGAAACGACTCGACGGCACTTAACAACAACAACAACAACAACCTCTCATTTTTCCGTATTAGACCTCAGAAGTTCCCGGTGTCTTCATGGGTATAAATTATTCAACAAACTTTTTTCTTTCTTAACCATTCTCACACTTTACCTGATATTTCCTACTGTTTCCTTTGTGCCACTCTTCTGCAACCTGTACTTGCAGCTGTATCCATTGATTCCACTCAACCATCAGCGACACCCACACCCAATCCTTCCTGTACCTCCCCTCCACTACAAGTGGCTCTTTGGGAACCTGAAACCCTTAACCAGACACATCCTTCCCGAGTTTGTTTTTTCACCAACAACACCTTACCTACCCCCCTGAGTCACAGTTTCTGCTCACTAAACATCTCTTTTATATCCTACACCTCTGCAGCACCCGACATTTACTTTTGGTGTAATGGAACTTCAACTAAATGTTTAAACTTCACTACTCCAGGCCACTGCTTTCCAGTGACCATAGTACCTCAACTCACTTTATATGGGGAATCCGAATTTTCCTGGCTATTACCTGAAACCAGAACCAAAAGAACTGCTTTTCTACCTATCATAGTGGGCCTCAGTTTAGCCTCTACTTTTGCAGCTGAAGGAATAGCAGGTGGAGCCTTGGATCATAGTATAATAACAGCCCAAAATTTCCAAACCCGTCTGGAAGTAACACGAAACCACCGCAAATTCTCTGGCTTCCCTCCAATGACAACTAACTTCTTTAGTCCAAGTTACTTTACAGAATCGAAGAGCCCTAGACCTCTTAACAGCAGAAAAAGGTGGAACCTGCCTCTTTTTTAAAGAAGAATGTTGTTATTATATCAACAAATCCAGTCTGGTGGAATAAAACGTCAATACAGTGACTCGACTGACTGAGGAACTACGTAACAGACATCGAATGGGAACCGCACCATTTGAATGTCTCCAATCACCACTAAAAGCCTGGTTATTACTGCTTATAGGACCTCTTATACTAATAAGTCTCTTTTTTCTTTTCACCCCTTGCCACCTTAGATTCCTCCAAAAGCATCTCAAAGAAATGTCCAGAGTTACTATCAACCTCTACACCCATACACTTGCCTACCAACCAAATCAATTCCCACTGACACCAGCCTTTAACCCCACTCCGACCCACTCAGCAGGAAGCAGCCAGAATGTTAACTTCGCCCTTTTTATCACCAAAAATAGGCTGGAATGTTAGGCGGGAGCATGGCTGGCCAGGCGGGTGTATAATTAAGCCAGAGGGAATTATAAGAACTGGTCAAGCAAGGAAGGGCCTGACCAGAGCCCATACCAAACCCCAGCACGTAACCCTTACTTACGAAAGACCCCAGCATCTGACTCTTACTCACAAAAGCCCCCAACCATTTCCTGCCCACTATGTTAATGAAGTGCTTCAGCTCTGCTTCTTGCCCCCATGCTAATAGGGTATTTTAACCTTATTAGTTCCTGTAACATATACCCTGATCTCAATCTGGTCATCTAGGAACCAGGAAGAAAATCACTATTAAAAAAAAAAAAAAAAAAAAACCTTTCTTTCACCTGGGCTGTGTGACTTCTCTGGCCCCTCTCATGGACCCGTGAACCTCACTCGGGCCCCTCTCGGGGACCTGTAAACCTCTCTTGGGAGCACAGAATAAAAACTTCTCTTTACACCCCCCCAAAAAAAATTATTTCAAATGGTGACTTCAGAAGATACTGTGAAATATTATAATGAAATGTGCAAAAATCTGGAGTTATGAAACCAAAAGGAAAGAAAATACTAGACATTTTTCAAGCTGAAAGACCTGAAGAAAAACTTCAAGGCTCAAGTTGAAATATTGAGAGATTCTCTGGGAAAAATATTGAATGATGCAGGAAACATCAAAAGAAGATGGAAGGAATGCACAGGCTCACTGTACCAAAAAGAATGAATCCATGTTTAGCCATTCCAGAAGGTTGTAGATGATCAAGAATTGATGGTATTAAAAGAAGAAATCAAAGCTACACTGAATAAATTGGCCAAAGACAAGGCTCCAAGAATTGACAGTATACTCATTGAGATGTTTCAACAAGCAGATGCAATGCTGGAACTGTCCCTCAATGATTAAGGGCATTTATAAAAAATGACCAGTGAATAATATACTCAAAAGAGCAAGACTGAGAACTGTCCCTCTCCTGAAATGGGAGAAAGACAAAGATGTCCATCTCACCATTCCTATTTAATATTTTGCTGGAGGTCTTAGCCAGGCAATAAGACAAGTAAAAGAAATAAGAGCAATCCCAATTAGAAAGGAAGAGGTAAAACTATGCCTATTTGCAGATGACATGATACTACATGTTGAAAATGAATCTACTAAATAACTTCTGAAACTAACAAAGGAATTTAGGAAAGTTGCAGGAAGCAAAGTCATCATAAAAAAAGATGTTGAGTTTGTGTACAAGAGCACTGAGAAAGATTAAGGAAACAACTTCATTTATATTAGCAACTAAGAGAATAAAATATCTAAGAATAAATTTTCAATATAAAACACTGCTGAAAGAGATGAAAGAAGACCCGCATAGATGGGAAGATGTTCCATGATTATAAATTGGAAGACTTAATATAGTCAAGATGTCAATACTAACAAAAGCAATTTATATATACAATGCAATCTTGATAAAAATTCCAACACCATCTTTACAGAAGTTGAAAAACTGATTCTCAATTTTATATAAAAAGACAGGAGACCCCAAGTCCCAAAAAAGTTTTGAAGAAGAAAGTAAAAGGCCTCTCACTTACTGACTTCAAATCATATTACAAAGTTGCAGTGAATAAAACAGCCTGCTATTCGTTTAATGATAGACATAGACCAATGGAAAAAAAAAATCAAAATCAATCTAAATATTTATGGTAAATTGATTTTTGACAAGGGTAAGAAATTCATTCAATGAGGAAGGAACTGCTTCTTACACAAATGTTGATGGCAAAACTTGATTTCCACGTGCAGAAAAAAATGAAACAAGAGATATACATCACACCATACACACAAACTAATAAATAGATCAGGGATTTAAATGTTAAATCTGAAATCACCAAGTTCTTGAAAGAAAATGTAGGAGCAAAACTTTGAGACCTATTTTTTTCCCCATGATAGAATATCAAACACAACAATGAGTGCATGGACAACAACAAAAAAAACAAAATAAGTAGCCAAGATTTCAAAAAGTTAAATACTATGTTTATCAGAAGAATAAAGAGACAATGCAAATTGCAAAAAACTCTTTTGGAGTGATATATGTATATGTTGTTGTTATGTGCTGTCGAGTCAGACCCAACTCATAGCGATCCCTCCTTGGGTTTCTACAGAAGTACATTGCCCCATCTTCCTTCTGAGGAGTGGGTGGGTTGGAACCGCCAGCCTTCAGGTTAGCAGTCAAGTGCCTTAGCCACTATGCTACCAGAGCTCCCGATATATACATAGGAAACATCCACAACTTAAGAACAAAAAGAAAAATAACCCAATCAATAACTAGCCAAAAACAGACCAGTGGAAGAGAATTGAGAACCCAGAAGTAAATCCATCTATGCGTGGACAACTTTCACAAGCATTTGAAGCAATTGAAAATACCATGGCTTGAGTCAGGTACATCTTAGTCCTCAAAGTGACATCTTTGCTCTTTAACACTTTAAAGAGGCCTTTTACAGCAAATTTGCTCAATATAGTATCTGATTTGACTTTTTGACTGCTGTTTCCATGGGTGTATGATAGTGGATCTAAGTAAAATGAAATCTTTGACAACTCCAATGTTTTCTATGTTTATCAAGATGTTATGTATTGGTCCAGTTGTGAAAATTTTTGTTTCCTTTATGTTGAGGTGTAGTCCATACTGAAGGCTGTAGTCTTCGATCTTCATAAGTGTTTCAAGTCTTCTTCACTTTCAGCAAACATGTTTGTGTCATCTGCATATCACAGGTTGTTAATGAGTTTCCTTCCAACCTTGATGCCATATTCTTCTTTATATCGCCTAGCTTCTCAGACATTTGCTCAGCTTAAAGATTCAATTAATAGGGTGAAATGATAGATGTAGTTCTGATGTATATCTTCCCTGATTTTAAACCATTTTAAACCAATATCCCTTTGCTTTGTCCAGTGATTGTCTCTTAGTCTATCTAGAGGTCTATCATGAGCAAAATTAAGTGTTTAGGAATTCCCATTCTTTGCAATGTTGTCCATTATCTGTTATGATCCACACAGTCATATATCTTTGAATAGTAAATAATACATTTGTAAACAATTTCTGGTATTCTCTGCTTCAGCCAAGATCTGCCTGTCATCAGCAAAGATATTCATTATTCTTCTTCTGAATCCATCTTGAATTTCTGGAACTTCCCTATCAACATACTGCTGCAAAATTTTTTTAATTCTCTTCAGCAAAATTTTACTTACATGCATTATTAATGATATTGTTTGATAATTTCCCCATTGTATTGGATCACCTTTCTTTTGAATGGGTGCAAATATCAATCTCTTCAAGTTAGTTGGTCAGGTAAATCTCATCCACATTTCTTGGCATAAACAAGTAAGCACCTCCAGTGCTGCATCCAGTTGTTGAAACATCTCAATAAGTATGCTGTCAATTTCCAGAACTTTGTCTTTTCACCAATTCCTTCAGTGCAGCTTGAATTTCTTCCTTGGTTCTTGATTGTATACCTCTTAAAATGGTTGAACGTTGACTAATTATTTTTGCTAAAGTGACACTGTGCATTACTTCCATCTTCTTTTCATCCTTCCTGAATAATTCAATATTTTGCCCATAGAATCCTTCAATATTGCACTCAAGGTTTGATTTTTTTTCTTCAATTCTTTCAGCATGAGTAATGTCAACTGTGTTCTTCCCTTTTGGTTTTCTAACTCTAGGTCTTTGTACATTTCATTATAATACTTTACTTGGATTTCTTGAGCCACCCTTTGAAATCTTCTGTTACAGATCTTTTATTTCAGCATATCTTCCAATCACTTTGTTGTTGTTGTTGTTATGTGCCATCGAGTCAGACCCAACTCATAGCAACCCCTCCTTGGGTTTCTGAGGTGGTATCACTACGGAAGTAGATTGCCCAAACTTCCAATCACTTTAGCTACTCTCATTTCAGGAGTTAGTTTCAGAGACTCTTCTGACATTCATTTTGGTTTTTCCTTCTTTCCTGTCTTTTCAACGACTATTGGCTTTCTTCATATATGATGTTCTTGATGTCATCACACAACTTGCCTGGTGTTCAGTCATTGGTGTTGATAGTGTGAATCTATTATTCAGATGGTTTCTAAATACAGGTGGGATATAATCAAGGTCATATTTTAGCTCTCATGGATGTGTTTTAATTTTCTTCAGCTTCAATTTGAGCTTGCATACGAGCAATTGGTGGTCTGTTCTACAGTCAATTTTGGCCTTGTTTTGATGATACTGAGCTTCTCCACTGTCTCTTTCCATAGACGCAGTTGATTTGATTCCTGTGTATTCCATCTAGAGTGGTCTATGTGTATAGCCACCATTTATGTTGTTGAAAAAGGTATTTGCAAAGAATAAGTTCTTGGTCTTGCCAAATTCTATCAAGCAATCTCCAGTGTCATTTTTACCACCAAGGCCATATTTTCCAACTACTGATGATTCTTCTTTGTTTTCAACTTTAGCATTCCAATCACTAGTAATTAGGTCATTTCATAAAGTTAGTGAAATTTATTCAATCACAAAAAGACAAATATTGTATGAGATCACTGCTGTAAAAAGTCAAGGAAAGGTTTATACATTGAATAAAAAACAAAGTTAGTCATAGCAGATGAACAGACAGATCACCAGACAGGATATTCAAATGGTGGAAAGACACATGAAAAAATTTTCAATGTTATTAGCTATTAGAGAAATGTAAATCAAAACCAATGGTACAGCTATTATGGAAAATAGTATGGCAGTTACTCAAAAATTTTGTGGTAGAACTGCCTTATTGTTTTTCTTAGGTGTTGTCAAGTCAGCTCCAACTCATAACAACCCTATGTACAACAGAATGAAGCACAGTCTGGTCGTGTGCCATACCCACAATCCTTGCTTTACCTGAAACCATCATTGCAGCTACTGTGTCAATCCATTTTTTGAGGGTCTTCTATTTTTGACTGATGCTCCACTTTACCAAGCATGATATTCTTCTCCAGAGAATGGTTCCTTCTGACAACATGACCAAAGTAGGTGATATGATGTCTCACCATTTTCACTTCCAAGGAGAATTCCAGCTGCACTTACTCCAGGACCGATTTATTCTTTCTTCTGGCAGTCCATGATACTTTCAGTATTCTTCATCAACACCACAACTCTAAAGCATCAACTCTTCTTCACTCTTCCTTATTCATTTGCCCAACTTTCACATGCATATGAGGCAAGTGAAAATATTATGGCTTGGGTTAGGCACACTTCAGTCTTCAAAGAGACATCTTTGTTCTTCAGCACTTGAAAGAGGTCTTTTGCAGCAGATTTTCCCAGTGAGACACAATTTCTTGACTGCTGCTTCCGTTGGTGTTGATTGTGGAAACAAGAAATATGAAATCTTTGATGGCCACATCCAGCAAAACCGCACAGGTCATGAAATGAAGCAACACAAAAGGATTAATAGTTTTCCTTTTTATTTAAGGAACAGGGGCCAGGCAGACACCCTGCATATTCTGTGAGAGCGATGACTGATGCTTTTGTTCTACTTTGTTTATATGTTTGTACATGATTACATCATTAGTCTTGGAATCCATACAATCAGCTTATTCTCTGCAGAGTTAAAGTTTTACTCCTCTACATGCTCAAAGACACCAGGTGGTCATTAAAACAATTACAGAAGTCTCCTCAGGAATAAAGAGTGTAACATGATAAATGTTTCCTAGGACACAGTGACCCAAAGTATTAAACATCCCAATAAGGTAAAAACATGGACTACTGGAATAACATCTACTTTTAATACTTGATGTTTTGCCAATTAAGAATTTAACAGTAAGAGAGACCTTGCCATCTCTTAATGCAAACATTCAACCATAAGAGAGGCCTTGTCATGTCTTAACTGTAATTAGAGCATG
Source organism: Orycteropus afer afer (assembly GCF_000298275.1). NCBI lineage: Eukaryota > Metazoa > Chordata > Mammalia > Tubulidentata > Orycteropodidae > Orycteropus > Orycteropus afer. The sequence goes on from NW_006922333.1 coordinate 739,634, forward strand.
TGCCTTGCAATCATGTTCTTTTGGGGATCTTTTTCTTGGACTCCAGCATTTGACAACTTCAGTCTTTCCTCCATTTATCATCAGGCTGCTTATTG
>NW_006922333.1:740630-742171 GCF_000298275.1 Orycteropus afer afer
TTCCTTTCCTGTCTTTTTAATGACCTTTTGCTTTCTTCATGGATGATGTTCTTGATGTCATCCCACAATTCCTCTGGTTTTCAGTCATTGGTGTTCCTTGCATCAAAATTATTCTACTTTTGGTGTCTAAATTCAGGTGGGATGTAATCAAGGTCATATTTTGTCTCTTGTGAACCTGTTTTAATTGTCTTCAGCGTCAACTTGTATTTTCATATGAGCAATTGATGGTGTGTTCCACAGTGCGCTCCTGCCTTGTTTAAGCTGAAGATATTGAGCTTCTCCATTGCCTCTTTCCACAGATGTTGTCGATCTGGTTCTTGTGTATTCCATCTGGCTATGTCTATATGTATAGCCACATTTTATGTTGTCAAAGAAAAGTATTTGCAATGAATAACTCATTAGTCTTGCAAAATTCCATCATGTGATCTCCAACATCATTTCTATCACCAAGGCCACATTTTCCAACTACTCTTTCTTTCCAACTTTCAAATCCTAATCATCAATGATCATCAATACATCTTGATTGCATGTTTTGTTTATTTCACACATGCAGATGTTGGTAAAAATCTTCAATTTCCTTATCTTTGGCTTTTATGGTTCATGGGTAAATTTGAATAATAGTATTAACTGGTTTTCTTTGTAAGCCTATGGATATTATCCTATCACTGACAGCATTGTACTTCAAGATAGATCTTGAAACATTGTTTGTGGCTATAAATGCCACACCATCCATCTTCAATTTGCCATTCCCAGCATGGTGGATCATATGATTGTCTGATTCAACATGGCCACAACCAGTCCAATTCAGCTGACTAATGCCTGGGATGTCGATCTTTATGCATTCTATTCCATTTTTGACAATTTCTAATTTTATTTGATTCATACTTCATACATTCCATGTTCCAATTTTTGATGTATGTTTGCAGCTGTTTCTTCCCATTTTGAGTCATTCTCCATCAGCAATTGGAGTTCTCAGAGGTTTACTACATCTATGTCATTCAGGTCAACTCTTATTTGAGGAGACAGCCTTTCCCTGGTCGCACTTTGAGTGTCTTCTGACCTGAAAGTCCTATCTTCCAGCACTATATCATACAATGTTTCAAGGTTATCCATAAACTTTTCCAGTAATATATAAGACAGTCTGTCACTGTTATTCATAAGGCTTTGACTTGCCCATTCTTTCAGAAGTGGATAGCCCCTTCCATCTTCCAAGTCTGTCTTAGTCTGATGCAGTATTTCCACGTCCAGATACATACCATAGGGATTTTATGGATGTGGCATAAACAGACATATGCAAGCCTATGTTCATCACAGCACCATTCACAATTATAAAAACATGGAAACAATCTAACTGTCCAAGAACAGATGAATGAATATGTAAGATGTAGTACATACATACAATAAAATAAATACTACTCAGTGATAATGAAAAATGAATTCCCAAAACATCTTGGAATATGATGAGGTAGGATATTATTATGTTGAGTGAAATAAGTCAATCACAAAAAGCAAATGTTGTATGTTTTCACTTTTATGAAATG
>NW_006922333.1:742722-743690 GCF_000298275.1 Orycteropus afer afer
TTGTATAACTATCTATCTGTGTTCCTGTTTTCAAATATCTTGAGTATATATATATACCTGGAGTGCAATTGCTGGATCATATGATAATTCTAATTTAACATTTTGTGAAACTTACGTGCAAACTCTTTTCCACATCAATTGTACAATTTTAAATCTCATTAATAATGAGTGCAGTTACAATTTCTCCATATACTCACCAACATCTGTTGTTCCCCCCCCTTTTTTTAATCAGGGACATCTTAGTGGGATTGAATTGATATCTAATTGTGGTTTGATTTACATGCTTCTAATGACTAACGTTGTTGTGCGTTTTTGAAGTGATTGTTGGTCATTTGTATTTTTTTCTTTGGCAAAATGTTTATTCATTTTCTTTGCCCGTTTCAAATTTAGGCTGTTCACCTTACTATTGTTATAGGAGCTCTTTCTGTTTTCTCATTACTAACCTCTTTTCAGATATATCATTATTAATTTTTTCCTTATCCATTGGTTGTCTTTTCACTTATTGATAAAATCTTTTTAACAAAATTCTTTGATAAACAAAAGTTTTTAATTCTGATGGAGTTCTGTTTATCTACATTTCTTTTGTTTCTCATGTTTCTGATGTCATATCTAAAATCTATGGATAAATGCCAAGTACTGAATTTTAATTTCTCTATATTTTTTTTCTAACAACTTTGTGGTTTTACTTCTTATATTAAGTCCTTGATCCATTTTGAGTTGAATTTTATATGTACTGTGAGACCATCTTTATTTTTTCTATGTGGATATCCAGTTGCCCAAGCACCAGTTTTAAAAAGATAATTCTCTTTCCATTGAGTGGACTTAGCACCCTTGGTGAAAATCAATTGACTATGGATTACATGGACTCTCAATTTTATTATATTAGTACTAGACATTTTGTTGGGAGCTCTGGTAGCATAGTGCCTAAAGCACTTGACTGCTAACCAGAAGGCTGGCGGTTCAAACCC
>NW_006922333.1:745440-751771 GCF_000298275.1 Orycteropus afer afer
TGTTTATTATGGTTATATCTTCTTGTTCACTTGATCTTTTAATCATTATATAATGCCCTTCCTTGTCTCTTATGGTAGTTTACATATCAAAATCAATTTGATCAGAAATTGATATTTCCACTCCTGCTCTTTTTCTGTTGACATTTGCTTGATAAATCTTTTTCCAACCTTTAATTTTCAGTCTCTTTTTGTCTTTTTCTCTAAGTTGTGTGTCTTGTAGACAGCATTTTGATGAGTTAAGTTTTCTTATCAAGTCTGCAACTTTCTGTCTCTTGAGTGGTGCATTTAATGCATTGATATTCAGTGCAATTATCAAAAAGTATGAATTGTTTGCTGTCATTTTGTTATGTGCTTTTTCATGGTGTTCTTGGTTTCTTCATTTGATATAATTTTCTGTGCTGGGCTCATTGTGTTTATGAATCATGTTATCATTTCTTTTGTTGCTATTGCTTTAGTATTTGCTAAATATTTGTGCTTGTCCTCTCTTTTTATTGTGATGTGAAGGTTTTTCATTTTTCTTTGAAATTACCCTGTAATTTATAAGTTTCTCCCTGAGTTTAGAACAGTCCATTCTATCTTGCCATTCTCTTGACTTCCTCACTGTTTAGAACTTTAGTAACTACACTATTTTTTCCCACTTTTTGGTTTGTAGTTGTCCTCATTTGTCAATTGATGTCTCTGGTTGCCTGCTTGCAATCTTGTAAGCTTATTTTACTTTGGAGTTTTCCATAACTGGGTTGGATTTTGTGTTGTGTCATCTTGTGTATTAATTGTCAGTTGTTGTTTGCTACTATTGGTTCTCTATTCAAAGGATTCTCTTTAGTATCTTTTGTAAGGTTGGTCTGGTTTTAACAATTTCCCTTAATTTCTGCTTATCTTGAAATTTCCTAATTTCACCATCATATTTGAGGGACAATTTTGCCAGGTATATAATTCTTGGTTTGAAATTTTTCTATTTCAGGGTTTCATGTACAATATCCCATTGCCTTCTCACTTGCATGGTTTCTGCTAGCAATCAGGGCTTATTCTTATTGGTTTCCCTTTGTAGGTAAGTTTTCATTTTTCCCATGCTGCTTTCAGCATTCTTTCTTTGCTTTTGGTTTTGATGAGTTTGATGGTGATAGTTCTTGGTGACTTTCTTTTGGGGTCTATCCTGTTTGGGGTTTGTTGGACTTCCTGAATGAACATAGTCTCATCTTTCATAATCTCTGGGACATTCTCTTCTGACAAATCTTGGACAATTTTCTCAGCTTTTTTTTTTTATCCTCTTCCTGTTCTGGAATTCCAATTACATGTAGATTATTTCTTTTGAAAGTATCCTACATGGACCTTAGGTTTTCTTCATTTTCTTGTGATCCTTTTTCTGCTTGATCCCTTTCCAAAGAAGTATTGAGGTATTTGTCTTCAATCTCACTAATTCTGTCTTCCATTGTTTTGATTATAATCTTTTGCACTTTCAGTGTGTTATCTATTTGTGAAAATTTAGTATTAATCATCTGGATTTCTATCTGTAGATTTTGTGTGATTTCAAATTTTCCATTTTGTTCTTGTATTTTCTTCCAAAATTATTCTAGGATTTTGTCTGTGATTTCCTTAATTTTGTCAGTGTTTTCCTTGATCAGTCTCTCAATCCTTTGCAGGTACCTAAGTATAATTCTTTTAAATTACTTATCAGGGAGTTCAAATGTTGCTTCTTCTTCAGGAATGTGTTCTGGGTCAGTATCCTGCCCCCTTGTTTCTACCACTTTGTCTTGCTTCTTTGTGTGTGTGGACAGTGATGGTTTGTTGTGTCTGAGACATTGCAACATTGCTGCATTTAGATCTCTTCTGTTTGTGAAGAGAAGTTAAGGATGATTCAGGCTCTACTTGGTGGTCATCTATCATTGGCCAATAGGTGGAGAAGGACATGGTGGCTCTCACTCAGTAAGTGGAGTTGCAGGAGTTTCAGATGTGGTTGTGTTGTATGGGCACAGTTGCTATCTCCCAATGAGTTAGACAAAAACAATGATCGAAAAACCACCAAAAAAGTAAAAGCAAGTCAACAAAAAGCATAGTGCCTACACACAGAGAAACAATCACCAAAATAAGAAAAATGAAAAGAAAAGAAAGAAGGAACATTCTTCAATATCTGGGGAGGGGACAATAAGAGAAAAGAGATAGAATCAGACAATAATGAGATAAAAAAATGGGAAAAAAATGCAAAAAGGAAAACAAGGAATGAGGTAACCACGAGAAAGAAAAAAATGGGAACCAGGAACAGGAAAGAGAAAAGAAGCTGAAAACTAGAACCTGGGAAGGGAAGAATAATGAATAATAATAAGAAAGATGAACAAGCAAATAATAATAGTAGTAACTTTAAAACAGACAAAAACAAATTGAAAAAAAGGAGAGGAAAAAAAATGGGCAGGGCCAGCCACAGCACCCGCACCCAGGCTATGTCAGAGCACACAGACTAGGTTGGAATTCCTGCCGGCCCAGAAGGTGGGGGGGGAGTAAGGGATAGCTGCACCTCTATTCACCAAGAGGGTGTGGGGATAAGATTAACAAGGAGAATATTGCAACTTTCCAGTTGTTTGCATCTGGAATGTCCATGCAGTTCCTGGCAAGTGAACTTGCCAAGACCTATTCTTAGGTCCCCAGAATCTGAGAGAGTGCTGTGGCTTCAAATATCCAAAATTGTCCACTGCTTGTAAGCATTCAAAATGACTGTACCCTCCAGACAGGCAAAAGTCCACAGCTCAGCCTGTCTCCTTCTTCGCTGCTTCCCTTTTAATCACCAGCCACCAGTGCAGTCCTCCATACAGCCCATTGCTAGCAGGGTCAATTTTTAGGTTATTTCTTAGGTCCTAATACCACTTGGAAATATCTAATCCATCAGGATTGCTGACAGACTGCAGCTCCATAAGTCTCCTTTTTCAGTGTTTTTATGCAGGTTCTTCTAATAGTTGGAGTTTAGTCCTCTTCTGTATCCTTCCTTTCAAAACTCAGGGCTCCAGGATTATGTTTTATATGTTTTAATTGGCTCCTCTTTTCTTTGTTGAAGAGGGTCTGTGTAGTTTGTCTGCTTATTCTGCTATCTTACTGAACCTTGATCCCATATAGATTTTTAAAAAACATGTACTCAAGGGAAACATTCTCTGCTAGTTAAGCTAAAACTATTGTTTTGTTTCAAGATTTCAGGCAATGTTTTTGGTTTATGCTCTAAAGATTATCTCAGGGAAATACTTTCAGTGGTTCATTCAGCCTCCATAACTCCACAAAGTCTGTATCCCATAGGATTTTGCAATCCTGGTCTGCGTTTTTTTCCATTTTGATCAAAATTCATCTATAGAATCTTTGATCAACCATTCAGTAATGGTAGCCAAGCAATGTCCAATTCTTATCTCATGGAAGTAATTACACACACATTCCATTTTTCCCTCCTGTTCCTGACTCTCCTTTTTTCCTCTGTTGCTCCAGGCAAATAGAGACAAATAGTGACTTAGATGCTGCTAATAAGTTTTTAAGATCCCAGGCACTACAAATTGAACCATCCTAGTGGAGGAGAAGGGGCATCTTATGATTTTGCTTTTCATTTCCCTATTGACTGAAGAAATTAAATATATTTTTTATGTGCTTGTTGGACATCTGTGTATCGTCTTTAGTGAAATGTTTATTAAAGATATTTGCCAATTTTTTTGATTGAGTGGTTTTTTATTTGATGTTGAGTTGTAGTACTTTATATATTAGTGGATATTAAACTTTTATCAGATAGAGTGAAAATTGTAGGAGCCAGAACTTGATGACACTGACTTATTTTTCAGGGTCTCATCACTTTTCCACTTTGAAAAGGTACAGTCTTAACACTTTTCTATTGTTCATTCTATTGGAAAATATTTTAACTTTCCTTCTCTGACAGGTTTCAGCCTTATACAGGTTCCACTTTCCAAAGTTTCATTTATATCAGCACCAAATATTTTCTTTCATTCTTTAGATAGTTTCCTGAAGTATTTGGTAAAGTATTTTGACTTAAAAAAGTTATAATCTTCATGAAGTGTAATTTTTCTATTTTGACTTTTGTCGCTCATTCTTTGGTGTCATTTTGGAGAATCCAATGTTGAAAACAAGAAAAAGTCCCAAAAAATTACATCTGCATTTTATTGTAAGAGTTTTATAGGTTTAGTTCTTACAATTAAGCTAGTAATCCATATTAAGTTGATTTTCATATATTATGACCCACATGTTCTACTACCAATTATTAAAGAGATTATTCTTTCCTCACCAAATGGACTTAGCACTAGTTTAAAACTTCAATTTATCATATATGGGTGAATTTAATTTTGCATTCTCAAATCCTATCCAATGGTCTGTGCTCTACCAGTAACAGACTACTTTGATTACTGTTGGTTTTTTGAGAGATGTGAGTCTTCATATTTTGTTCTTCTTTTTCAAGATTGATTTGGCTAATCAGAACCACTTTAAATTTCATGTGAATTTAAGGATTGTCTTTTCAATTCCTGAAAAGAAATCTGTTGGAATTTTTATAGAGATTGTCATGAAGCTATAGGTAGCTTTGGGTAAAATTAACATCTTTACATTAAGTCTTCCAATCCATGAACAGAGAAGGTCCTTGTATTTATTTATATCTTCATTTATATATTTCAGCAATGTTCAGATATAAGTTTACAAGTTGTTCATCTCTTTGTTAAATTTATTCTTCAGGAATTAATCTTTAGATGTTATCATAAATGGAAATGTTTAATTTTCCTTAGTTGGTGTATAGAAACTCAACTGATTTTTGTGTGTTTATCTTGTATTTTGGCACTGATAAATTCATTTATTAGTTCAAGTATATTTCTTGTGTATTCTTTGGAATATTTTCTCTCTGGAATATGTAGGATCATGTCACCTGAGAGAAGGGATAGTTTTACCTCTTCCTTTCTGACATAGTTTTCCACCTTCTTTCCTACCTCTTTCCCTCAATTCCTTCCTTCCTTTATTCTTTCATTCCTTTCTTATGACTAGGTGCTCTACTTTGGACTTCAAGTGCAATATTGAATATTAGCAGTGAGATTGAACATCCTTGTCTTGTTACTGATCTGAAGAGGAGAGCTCTCAGTCTTTTTCCTTTGAGTTGATGTCACCTGTAGGATTTTCATAAATGCTCATTATCAGATAGAAGAGTTCCCATTCTATTCCTAATTTTCAACGTTTCTGGGTGTTCAACTTTATTAAATGTTTCCTCTACACCAACTGAGATAATAATGTGTTCCTTTTGTTGTTGTTGTTCTAGTAATATGGTGTATTACATTGTTTGATTTTCTTACATTGAACCACTTTTAATTCCTGGAATAAGTCCTAGTTAATCATGGCATCTAACCTTTTTAATATGCTTTTGTATTCAGTTTACTACTATTTTTTTGAGGAATTTTGGTTCTATATTCACATGGGATAGTGGTCTGTAGTTCCCTTCTCTTGTAGTGCCTTAGTCTGGCTTAGATATCAAAGTAATATGAATCTCTCTATACATGTAGAGAATCTCACAGAATGATAGGAAGTGTTTCTTCTGCTAAGTGTTTCCTTTGCTTCTATTTTTTGGAAGAGCTTAAGAAAGATTGTGGTCACTTCTATAAATGTTTTGGTAGACTATTTCAGTTAATCCTTCTGGTCCAGAAATGATTACTTGCTCAATATAAAAATTCAGCCACTCGTCTATCAGTTTGTTGTACTGTGGTGGTTTGTGCCTTGCTGTGAGCCTGGAGGCTATGAAGCCAATATTTCAAATATCAGCAGGGTCACCCATGGTGGACAGGTTTCAGAACAGCTTCCAGACTAAAACAGACTTGGAAGAAGGGGCAACCCACTTGTCAAAGAATTGGTCCGGTGAAAACCTTATGAATAGCAGTGAAACACTGTCTGATATATTACTGGAAAACTTTATGGATAACCCTGAAACATTGTCTGATATAGTGTCAGAAGATAGGTCATTGCGTATATCCCACTGAATTTAGAGAGCATCTTAAGAACAGATTTGATGCACTGAACATTAATGAGCAATGACCAGATGAACTGTGGAATGACATTAAAGATGTAATACATGAAGGAAATAAAAGATTATTAAAAAGACAGGAAAGAAAGAAAAGACCAGAATGTATGTCAAAAAAGACTGAAACTCACTCTTGAACATCCAATAGCTAAAGTGAATGGAAGAAGAAATTATGAAGTAAAGAACTGAGGAGAATATTTCAAAAGACAGCTTCAGAAGGCTAAGTAAAATATTATAATGGAATGTGCGAAGACCTAGAGCTACAAAAGAGAGAGAGAGAGAGAGAGAGAGAGAGAGAGAGAGAGA
>NW_006922333.1:751942-754219 GCF_000298275.1 Orycteropus afer afer
AAAAAAAAAAAAAAGTTTCCAAAAATTGGCAGAATACCAAATGAAATGTTTCAACAAGCAGATGCAAAGCTGGAAGCTGTCACTCATCTATGCCAAGAAATTTGACCAACTGACTGGAAGAGATCCATTTATCTTCATAAAATCATTCAGCAATGCAACTTGAATCTTAAACTTTTTCTTCAGTTCTTTCACCTTGAGAAATACTGAGTGTGTTCTTTCCTTTCAGTTCCCTTACTCCAGGTCTTTGCACATTTTCATTGTAATACTTTCATTTGTCTTCTCTCCTCATCCTTTGAAGTTTTCTGTTCAAGTCTTTTACTTCTTCATTTAGCTTTAGCTAGTCTATATTCAAGAACAACTTTCAGAGTCTCTTCTGCCATCCTTTTTGGTCTTTTCTTTCTTTCCTGACTCTGTAATGACCTGTTGCTTTCTTCATGCATAATGTCCTTGATGTCCTCCAACTAATCTTGTCTTCAGTCATTACTGTTCAATACATCAAATGTATTTTTTAGATGTTCTCTAAATGCAGGCAGGATCTACTCGAGGTCCTACTTCGGCTTTCATAGACTTGAAGCTAAATTTTCTTCAGCTTCAACTTGAATTTGCATATAAGTAATTGCTGATTGTTTCCCAGTCAGCCTTGTTCTGGCTGATAATATTGAGCCTTCTCATCTTCTCTTTCCAGTGATGTAGTCAATGTGATGTCTGTGTATTCCCTCTGGTGAAGTCTAGTCATAATTTACATTGTTGAAAGAAGGTACTTACAATGAATAAGTTGTTGGTCTAGGAAAATCCTGTTATGCAATCTCCTGCATAATTTCTATCACCAAGAATTCAAACTAATGATGCTTCCTCTTTGCTTCCAACTTTCATAATCTGATCATCAGTAATTATCAATACATCTTGATTGAATGATCAATTTCAGACTGCAGAAGTTGGTAGAAATTCTTCAATTTTTTCATTTTTGGCATTAATGGTTTGCTCATTAATTTTAGTAATAGTCATGTTAATTGGTTATCCTTGAAGGTTTATAGATATCACTGACAGCAGTATACTTTAAGATATATCTAGGAATGTTCTTTTTGATAATGAATGTGACAACATTCCTCTTCAGTTTCACTTTCCCAGCATAGTAGACCATTTTTGATGAGTTCCAGTTATCTTTGATTCACTCTTTGTACATTGAGCACAAAAAAGAAACAAAAGCTGTTTCTTTTCCTTCTTAGTCATGCTTTGCTTACTCAATACTTGTCATTAAGGCTGACTTTAGCCTGGGGAAGGAGCTCGTCCCATCATATTTTGAATGCCTTCCCCTCTGAGAGGCTCATCTTCTAGCACCATATCAATGTTCTCCTGCTAACCATAAGGTTTTCACTGGCTAATTCTTCTTCTTTTCTTTTCTTTTTCAGAAGGAGATAATCAGATCCTCTTTCTAGTCTGTCTTGTTCTGGAAACTTCCTTGATATCTTTGCATCATTGGGATTCTGTTGGTATTTAAAATACCAGTTACATAGCTTCCAGCATCACAGCAACACAGCCGCCACAGTATGACAAACTGACAGCCTTTGATTGGACTTTCTTTATTATTTCCTGTAGTATAGGTCTAGTGGTAATAAACTTCTTTAGCTTTTGTATATTAGGAATGTACTAATTTTTCCCTCATTCTTTAAGGATAGGCTTGCAGAATATAGAAATCTTATTTAACTTTCATTTTCTTTCAGCATTTTAAATATGTCATTCTGCTGCTATCAATTCACCAAAGTTTTTGAGGGAAAAATAGACACTTGATCTTATTGAGGATCCTTTGTATGTGACAATTTTTCTCTATTGCTGCTTTCATGATTATCTTTGGTTTCTGAAAGCTTGGTTAGCATGTGTCTTAGTGTGGATTACTTTGGATTATTCTACTTGAAGTTTGGTGAGTACCTCAGACTTGTAGATTCATCTCCATCAAATTTGAAAACTTGTCTGCCATTATTTCTTCAAATATTATGTCATTCCCTTTCTGTTTCTCTTCTCTTTGTGTGATTCTCATGATGCATATGTTAGTTTGCCTGATGTTGTCTAACAATTTAAATGGATTTTACCCAGCTGCCTTAATTTTTATTTCATTTTCTTTTTACTCTTCAGCCTCCATAATTTTCATTTCCTATGGGCCAACTCGACGGCAAACAACAACAACAACAACATCTTCTAGTTCATTGTTTCTGACTTCTGCCATTTCAAATCTGCTGTTGATTTATTTTCCTAAGTTTTAATATATTTTCAGCTCCAGTA
>NW_006922333.1:754319-757398 GCF_000298275.1 Orycteropus afer afer
TTTTATTATTATTTTTTGGTATATTTATTTATATTCTAATTTTGTTCATATATTGTTTTTCTTTCCTCCTTAAATTCATTGTGCTTTCTTTTAGTTCTTTGAGAATATGTAATGCTGCTTTTTTTAAAATCTTCTAACCATTTCTGGAGCTTCTAGACAGATGAAATTTCTTGTTTTGCCTTGTTCTTTTGAGTGGACCATTATTTCCCCTTTCTTTTTATGTATTGTAAATTTTTGTTGATTCTTGGTGTCTTAGCTACCCATTGCTACCATAACATAAATACTACAAATGTTTGCCTTTAAAAACAAAACCTTATTTTGTTATAGTTCTGGAGGTTAAAAGTCTCAATCAGGGTTTTAGTATGTCAATTCCTTCTGTGAGCCTCTTTTATGTTTCTCTTTGTTTGTTTGTACGCTGGTGAACCTTGGAATTCCTTGTCATTTCTTAGTGTCTTTTGGTGTGTATCTTCCCCCTGTGTGTCTCTGAACCATTTTATAACTTTTTGTAACTCAAAAGTTATTATATTTAGGGCCCGTCCTACTTGGGTATGACTCAACTAACATAATAAAGAAAATCCTGTTTCCAAAAATAATCACATTCACAAGTATAGGGGTTCAGGATTCTAACACATATTTTTGTAGGACACAATCCAGTCTTTAATGTCCCACTTTCTAAACCAAACTAGTTGTCATCAAGCCGATCTGATTCATAGTGACACTATAGGACAATCTCATAAGTTTTTCAAGGGTGAAATCTTTACAGAAGGAGGCTATTAAAATCTTTTTCCTGTGGAACAGCTGTTGTGTTCAACTGTCAACATTTCAGTTAGCAAACAATTAATCACTGTGATACTAGTGCCCCGCAGCCCTAAATTCATGTATTCTCCCTGTCTAAAATACATTCACCCTATACACCTTTCCCAAAAGCCTTAATCTAATCTAGCACTGACACTATGTCCAAAATATCATTTTAAACAGTTTTAAATCAATTATGAGTCAGGCTCTAGATGTGGTCCATCCTGGGTCAAAATTCCTTTCCATTGGTGGACCTGTGAAACCTAGAAAACAAGTTATCTTTGAATGTGCAATGATCAAGCATGCACGGGGTAAATATTCCCATTATAAATGGGGACAAATTGGAGGTACAGAAAGGATCACAGGTACCACATAAGTCCAAACCCCAGCAGGGCAAATATCATTAATTCTCAAGGCTTGAAACTAACCTCTAATATCCAGGTATATATGAGCAATGGCTTTACCCTTTGGATTCTGGACATTGACCATTTCTCTGGATTCTGGACAGACACACTTGGATGCTGGGTATCAGCCCCACCTTCCAGTTCCACAGAGAAATAAACTCTACCCACTTTGGCTTTGGATAGCCTAATTCCTTGGGCCCTCTTTTATGTCAGCCTTTCCCCTTCAAAAGTTCAGCACTTCTATTCCCTTAACCCACTGGTATGGCAATCTCACACTCCAGAGCTGAGGTGGTAGCACCACTCTTTGAAATCGAGACAGTAGTCCCACCATTTGAAAGATAAGGGCAGTGGCTCCAAACTTGGAAACCAAAAAAGCAATTTTACCCTCTGACAGCTCTGCTAGTCTTTGAACTCCCAAGATTGTCCTCTCTTTTTCTCAGAGGACAAAGTATGTTCCCAAGCAAGGAGCTTAACTGACCAGCTTTCTGACTAAAGTTCCAGAAGCAGAAGTCTGATATCTTTCCTTTATTTCATCCTCTGGAAACCTTATGGGGTGTTTTATTCTGCCCTATAGGGTTACTATGATTTGGAATCTAGTAGATGGCAATGAGTTTTTTTGGTTCATGTATTTTTTTGTTTAAGCTGACAGTATTTAAGTTGCAGTGATTAATTAGATCATCAGTCACAGGCTTAACTTTTACCAAAAATTGAGATGCCACTCCTTTGGAAAAAAAAAATTCCAGGGCATGTTTTGGCAGTTTGCGCAACAGAATTTAAGAAATCTTTATGTTCTAGTTTCATTTTTCATAGTTCTTTTTTAAATTTATCTTTTTCCTTCCACATTTTACTGTAAGTAGCAGGGAGAAACTACATTTCTCATTCAAGATTTTGCTTACAAATCTCCTAACCTAAATATCTAAATTCATCACCTACAAGTTCTACCTTCCATAAAATGTCCAAACATAATTTAGACAAGTTCCTTGGGGAGACAGCTCTTTTCCCAGTTATAGGTTAGGTATTTTCCAACATGAGGGACTCATCTTGAAGCACTATATCAGGCAATGTTTAATTGTTATTCATAAGGTTTTCAGTAGATGTGGACAACTACATCATCTTTCCTAGTATTTTATTAACTGTGCAAAAAAATCAGCTATGTGGATCATAAAAATTATGGATAATATTGTGAAGAATGGGAATTCCAAAGCACTTATTTGTGCTCATGAGGAACCTGTACAGTGGGCTAAGAGTCAGTCATTTGAAAGGAATAAAAGGATACTGCGTGGTTTGAAATCAGGCAAAGTATGTGTCTGGTGTGAATATTCAATCTGTATGCTAAATGAGTAATACAAGAAACTGGACTACATAAAGAAGAATACAGCATCAGGATTAGAGTAAGACTCATTAATAACATGTGATATTTAGATATGACACAATATTACTTGCTGAAAGTGAGGAAGAAATGAAACACTTACTGAAGAAGTTCAAAGACTACTTTCAGTGTGTGTTACAATTCAACACAAAGGCAATAAAAGTCCTCATAACTGACCTATAAGCAACATTAAGATAAATGGAGAAAAGATTGAAGTTGTCAAGGATTTCATTTTACTTGAATGCATAACCATGGTAACAGCAGTGATGAAATCAAATGACATATTGACTGGGCATATCTGTTGCAAAAAACATGTAGAAAGTGTTAAAGAGTAAAGATGCCACTTTGAAGACTAAGGTGTGTTGGACCTAAGCCCCTGTCTTTTCAATAGCATCATGTTGTTGTTGTTGTTGTTAAGTGCAGTCAAGTCGTTTCCAGCTCATAGTGACCCCATGCACAGCAGAACGAAACACTGCCCGATCCCACGCCAGCCACACAATCCCTGCTATAC